>NC_088345.1:47075000-47332500 GCF_036884655.1 Musa acuminata AAA Group | reverse complement strand
AAAAATTGTCCCTTGGCAATGCTAGAGTCTTCATATTAGCAGCAAATCATGAATAACCTACTTTGAAGAGTCTAAAAGTTCCAAGACAGGCTATACCAACTGCATTGCCACCAGGAGAAAAGTCTAGTGGAGAAAACATCATTGCTATACGAGGCTAATCTTGTAACGTAATAAGAGCGCATTTGATATTCCCTGTTGTTATTGGTTGCAACTCCTCCTCGCAAAAAGCCAGAACTACAGGAAAACAAAATTTTCTTGTGTCATCACAAGTATAAGATCATCGACAAGGCTGTGAGAACTTCATCATCCTGCCCTCGGCTAGGCTAGTCTACCCTTTCCAAATCCTAACGCGCAGAGAGTTTCATGAATCCAGCTAAACAAAGAATGATCGTACAACAAGAATTAATTCGGCGATTGAATCAGGTTTACCAATTCTCAATTATCAATTGATTACAACACGCAACACCAACACAATCATTATACTCGAATGAAAAAGTCAAACAGAAACAGTATGCCCGATTCACGGTATTTTGACTAAAGAGATGAGGAAAGACACCTGAAACGAAGACGGCAAGCAAACCTGAGGAGCGATCAGGAATTCCTCCCCTTCCTAATTCCAGTCACCATCGGATACAATAAGAGTTCTTTGATTCTTTGATTCGGAGCGAAGCGATCGAGTATAAATGACAGGGAAATGGAAAGAAGGGGTCGGTTGGGAGAGGAGAGATTTGAGCGATCGAGTTGGCTCAGCGTCGCCGTTCGCTTCGCCTCTCCTCCTCCGCAAACAAAACCGGGTGTCGAGTTCGGTGGGGGTGAGAGAAGCCCGAACGCGCCGGCAGCCGCGCGCGTTGGTAATAACGTATCGGGGAAGACCTATTTAAGCGCTAAAAATTCATCAAATCTCAGCCGTTGATCTCATCGACTCGGACGTAGGATGTTGAGTGCCGAGGTTTCTTTTTGCGAGGCACGGATGATCACCACGTGTAAGTCAGAATATGGTGGGCCGTGTGATTTGGTAGCGTTTCCCATTTCATTGCTTAGCGGATCACGTCCATTTCTCGACCCGTTTAAATCGCATTTCCTTTTCTTTTACTCTTAGTCATATTTGAGATTGGATTTAATTGACGTCTTTGTAGCAAGTACATAACACTATGTTCTCTTCCTTTTGAGGCCTCGAGAGAACAGAGCAGTGGAGAGTCATCATCTTGATAGGAGTCATAGCATAGCTTTCCATACGTCTCAAGTCTCGTACATGTCATTTCCTATATATCACTCTTTTCCATAATGGACAAATACAAGCATCTCAAAAGTGTGACTTCCTTTTGCATGTATACCTGCAGATGATCCGCCCATGTCAGCTCCAAAACCATACTGAAGTCAATTCACTGGTGTGTGCAGAGGGATTAGCTGATAAGTGCAGCAGCAAAAATGGAGTTAGTGCAAGTCCCGGTTTCTCTCTCCTCTTGTCTTGAGAACATGGAAAGATTTGCTACACACCTCAAGAGTTACTGCATGCCACCTCTACCCATGCATGTCAGTGGACCATTGCTTTTCCCAAGAGCTTCTACAGAATGATGCAGACAGCTAACCTTTCCTCTCTCTCTCTCGCGTGGCAGCTCCTTTAATCTTTGATGCGCGATAAACACGGCAAAGTGGAATCCAGGAGTCCGACCACTTATATATTTCGCCTATGAGGAGAATGAGTTCTGATCTGTAGAGCTCGGGACATGTACCCAACGCTGTCGGCGAGCCGAGGAGGGAGAGATCAGGCGGCGATGTCGAACGGTTTGCCTGCATACTTTGTGTCCTCGTTTTACCCTCACATGGAGATGGAGATGGAGATGGAGATGAGCGGTGACGCCATCGACGCCACGCCCATGGATCGAGCACTGGCCGCGACCAGGAACCACAGGGAGGCCGAGAGGCGACGAAGGGAGAGGATCAAGTCCCACCTCGACCGTCTCCGATCTATTCTTGCCTGTGACCCGAAGGTCCTGCTCTCAAGTTGTTCTACTACTTGCCTGCTTCGAGTTTGGCTTTGCTTCGGTTTGTCAGTTTGGTGAAGAGATCAGGTTAGGGTTTGTGATTGTTGTAGTGTTTGTTCTTCCCAAGAAGAAATGACAGGATTAGGGTTAGGGAAACTTCTTCTTCTTCTTCTTCTTCACTGCGCTAGATCGAATCCGTCGCTGATCGGGAGACTAGGGTTAGGGTTGGGAAGAAGCGTCATACCAGAAAGTAGATATGATTTCTAGGGTTGCTTTTAGGGTTAGGCTTTTCTTTCCCCTCCGTTTAAGCTTCAACTCCTCTCATGTCCTCCGCAGACAGATAAAGCATCACTGTTGGCGAAGGTCGTCGAGCGCATGAAAGATCTGAAGCAACGAACCGAAGAGATCGCTGACACGCAGTTCTTCCCCACCGAAACCGACGAGATCGTTGTGCTCCCGTCCTCCGCCCCCATCAGCGGCCAGAGATCGACGTTCGAGGCTTCCTTGTGCTGCGAGGACAGGTCGGATCTCCTGCCAGAGCTGATCGAGACCCTGCGGTCGCTCCACCTCAAGACTCTGCGGGCTGAGATCGCGACGCTGGGCGGGCGGGTGCGCAACGTCCTCATCCTCGCCAAGGACGAAGAGGCGTACGAGGACGCAGACGACGACGACGACGACGACGACGACGGAGCCTCCGGCGGTGCCTTCCTGAGGGACGCTCTCAAGGCTCTCGTGGACCGGTCGCTCCCCGCCGAGCGTTGCAAAAGGCGGCGGCTCGTCGACCGGAATCCGTCCTAAGGGTTCCCCAGCCGTCTCTCCTTGTGGTTGGTATGCAGCTTCCGCTTTCTTCGTGGTGGCTTAAGGCTTGGTGTGAATGCTTAGGGTTGCATGCAATATTGTAAGAAGAAATGAATTAACTTGTTACTACAATAACAGCGTGGAGATGAAGCGTGCAGTAATCGTTAATTGTATAACCATGGGGAATGGAAGATGGAAGATAGTATATAGTTTATGCACTTCTCTAGCAGTGTGAAATGGTCATAGTCTTGATGTTAGTACTCCTATTCTACCATAACACTTGCGCAAATGACCATTAGGTTTACAACATGCATGTAATGTTGTAGCTTCTCACTTTCTGAACTCTGATCTAAAGCTCTTATTTGGTGTTTGGCATGACGAGTTTTGTGATTTCAGAAAGTTTCTTCTTCTGAAACTTGTAAAAATTGCTCTTATTGAACATCTTCTTAAAGTTTTGTTGCTGAAAACAATTGTGAAGTGGTGTAAAACAAGGAGATTATTATTATTATTTGTGTTCCTAGGAAACCATGAACAATGTCAAACATGCCCTAGTTGGCAACTTTATGAGGAACAATGAGAATTGACCAGGAGCTGCAGCTTCCAAGTGGGCCTCCTGAGATCTCTGAGACACATACAGTTTCCTCGTTGAACCAAACTTTGACAGGCTTGGATTACAAGCTAAACAGGTCTTGTCAAGTGTTGTGAGCTTGAAGACAGAAGCTTAAGCAATCCTGTACATCAGCTGTTGATCCATCATGAGTCTTTTCGATGCTAATAAGCAGGCAAAGCAAGCCACAAACCTCGGTGTTTCGTTCGCTTTGTTGCTTTCTCAGGACCCGAGGTGGGATGCTGCTGATGCTGCTGCTCAATTGACCATCGTAACAAGTAAAGATGGTCGCAGCTTTTCTAGTTTTCTGTGGGAAAGATGAGTAGAGGCATGCAGCTTTAACCTCTCGTCCTCATGAAGGCCTACATCTCTCTCTCTCTCTCTCTCTCGCGTGTGCTGCTGCTGCTTTGCGCTCCATGTAGCCAGGGGGGCGGAGGGACCACTGGGTTTCGCCACTTGCAGCGCGCCTGCTCGCGCGTGCCGGAGCGCTGTCAGAACCCGCAATCATTTGAGGGAATGCTTATGAGCTTGCGCTGCCGCCTGTTCGTGTGCCCCCAAAGAAGAGAGCACCCATCGCTTCTTCCTCACGAGTGTTTGTCTTTTTGGGGCGAGGGGTTGAGAACAGCTGACATGCATGCGCGCTGGAGAGCAATGATCGACTGTGCTTGTGCTTGGGGGGGGGGGGGGGGGGGGGGGTGAAAAGAAGAGAGAACAAAGATGCCATGATGGAGTAGGGGAGCTGTGGTGGTGGTTTGTCGGCTACAGTGTGGGCCAGCCAGAGTGGGTAAAGCTGCACTGTCTGCCCGTGGCTTTGCGCTGTGTCTTATGCTGGTTTGCTCCTTCCGCCTTCCTTCTCCTGACACACTCCGACTTCATGGCCGTCGATGCTCGACGTATGCGCGAGTGCAGTGTTACTACTGCCGTCTACCCTTCCCCATACAGCCAAAACAACTAACACCTTGCGATCGAACTGGGTTACTTTCGCATTCAGATGATAACCATAGTTTTCATGCTATATACACACACACCGTCAAGTTTGCGTTCTACAGCTTCAACCACACCACACTCACAGACATTTGCCTATTCACAGAAAGCAATACTTCACGAAGAGCATGAACATATACGAGAGATAATGCTATAATCTCCGATCACTTCCATGAAGAAGAAGCTTTCAACTCCTCCAATAATGTTGTTGCCGGTGGATGCAGCGCCACCGCTCCAAGTTGCTCACGCGCATACTTCTTGTACACAATCTTGAGCTTGCTCTCAGGAGCCAACGAATGGGAGTCAACCAGAATTCCTGTGCAGTCCCTGCATCATCATCATCATCATCATCTTGCTCAGTTACGCAGGTCATAACTCTACTGGTCAATGAGCAATCTTAACCAGTCACGTACAGCAGTTCTTGCTCGGAGAAGCCTGTGTGGCGCACAAGCCTTTCGGTCCACAGAGGAGTCCTCTTGACAGTGCACCGGGCCGCATAGACCGCGGACGCAGCCACCATGGATGGGCAGTACCTCAACATCGAGTACTGCGTCAGAGCCAACTCGGAGAAGAAGAACGTCAGGTGCTCCACCTGCATTGTGATCACATGACATCGTTCCATGAACACGACCTGAGGTTTTCAGTCGACCAGATCATGAAGTCTCACCTCTTTGTCGCATGATGATGCAGCCTTCAGAAATCTCACGAGGAAGACGTATGCAGTTGGCACAGTCAAGTTCCACTCGAGCTTGTTCAGGATACCTTTCTCCATTCCAAGAATCTGCTCTCTGGTATAGGCCCTGTCTGATATGCAAATGAAATCGTTGACCTGCAACCAGATTCCGAGTTCAGCCGACAATGCCTCGACAGCAATTGACACAATCTAATTACTCGCCTCCGGTGCCCATATCTCCTCGTACTTGCTCGCTATGAGCATGGCGGAGACCCCGACAAGCTGCAACTCCCTCCTCAAGACCGTCTCCATGGAGAGGTACCGATCGATTATATGGAACGTCAGGTAGAGTGTCTCAGGCATCAGCTCGAATTTGTGGTGCACTTCAATCAACCAGTCGGCAAGAATAGCTCTCATCTTCGCGTTGATCTCCACCTGGGAGTCCATGTAGCCGTGAGGCCTGCTGTAGTGCTGCATCCACGATGGAAAGAAACACCATTACCACAGATAAAGATTCAAGGAAACAGAGAGACGACATTCGAACTACCTCAGCAGATTTGTAGAATTTGTAGATATCCTCGACATAATCCACGACGGCCAATTCATCCTCCTTATCGGCTTCATCAATGTCATCAACTAGCTCCTTCGGCTTATCAGTGAGTCCACAAGCAACCTTACAGAACAGAAGACAACAGGTATTCAATGTTACAGCTCACCTGCAAACCACAGCAAGCGCATGTTCGTCAAGTACCTTGCTTCTAGCTGTGAGCACAGATGAAAGTGTGGTAACTTTCTTTCTCGAGGATTTGGTGAAGGAACCACTGCTCGCAGATGTTTGCATTAATTCTTCATTCGCCACCTTAGTGTCAGCAGTGGCCTTGGTAACTGGTTTTGTGCCAACTCTACCAACTGCTGCATTAGCCGGAATAGCTACAGGTTTCTGCTATTGCAATCATTTAGATTATGTTGTAAGAGAAGATCTAAGAAAACAGGGGGCAAAAGGGATCATCATACCTTATTAGCAGCAGGGGCCTGTGCATTCGCAAGAAGTTGAGCACCAAAACTTCTGCAATAAAATGATCGATCAAAGACGATTCTAGCAATAAATGGGGAAGAAAGAACTGCAAACACGTTCACGAAGAATGGATCGTGTTGATTGAGACAACCTAGTGATGGGACGGTTTATATGGGGCTCCGGCTTCCTGATGAGATGAATGCATTGTAGGATGTTATCAAAAGAATGAATCGTGGGTTGGAGGAGGAAGATAAAGCATTGCTGCTCTTACCCTTCAGCAACTCGGATGTTGACCAGATTGCCAATGTCTCCCAGCGCTCGGCGGCTCTTTGCATCCGCCGCATTGACATTCTTCTGCTTACCCACAGGCACAGCTCCACCTAACAATAAATTGAAGAAATATTTAGGTCAAATTCTTGGTTCCATATGCACACAATCAAGAAGATAAGAACAAAGAACTCCTCAGAATTCTTCAGATCGAGAAAATTCAGGGAAAAGAAAAAAGAGAAAAGATCTTTTGAACAGAGAACTTCAAGAAATGATTCACGAAAGCAAAAGGGAAGCTTTTGTCGGATGATGACAACAAGAAATCAGCAAAACGATTTGTGATGGCAACATGGAGCTCGTCAGCGTGCTTCCAGATCAAGAAAATTTACGAAAAAGAAAAGGATATGATTTTTTCGAACAGAGAACATCAATAAATGATTCACAAAGGCAATTGGGAAGCTTTTATCGCATGAAAACCACCAGAAATCAGCAAAAAGATTTGTGTGGCAGCAATGAACTTGTTTAGAAAAAATGCTTCTAGATCAAGAAAAAGGTAGTCTTAAAATCAAGAAAATTTACGAAAAAGGAAAGGAAAAGCTTTTTTCGAAAAGAGAGCTTGAAGAAATTATTCAAGGAAAAATAGAAGTTTTTTATCGCATGAAAACAACCAGAAATTAGCAAAAAAAGATTTGTGAGGCATAAAAAATAAGGAAAACATATGAAACGGGAATTAAATGATGCCATCTTGAGACCTAATGTAATTAATAGAGATTAAAACCCACGGCAGAGTCGATTCAGTACCAAGAAGCAAAACCACGAAAACAAACTCTTTACGAGATACCAACATCATTAGAAGAGCAGAAGCAGAACAGAGTTGATCGAAGACAGACCATAAGACCTAAACAAGAAGGAAAACTGAAAAGAAAAGCCCCAAAACACAAATCAATAACAGGGTTTCCTAGGAGACAGAAGCAGTCATCGTGGCTAAGCCCGTAGGTACCTCTCTGCTGCTCAGAGACCACGGTCTGCCTCCTGGAAGCCATGTCTTCCTCCCTTCCGATCATGGATTCCAGCCCTCAAGAGAGAAGAAGAAGAAGAAGAAGAAATGACCTCGAGCTCGTTCTCCCCTCTTGATCGCTCTTCCTTTAGGCTTCGGTATATTTGGTGCAGGGTTAAAAGAACAGAGACGACTTAGAAAAAGAAAGTGCCAACTTCCAACGGTCAAATTTTTTCGAACTCGCAACGGTCCGATCTTGGAGATTCTACGGCTGAGAAGGTGCACCGCCCTCGAACGAGCCGTCGGATGAAGTAACAAAAGATAATATTATTAACGATTGTTATAAAAAAAATAAAAAATAAAACATCGTAGGATGGGAACATGAAAAATTAAAATTAGAAAATTACTAATTACAATCCCCTCTTTAATATTTACTATATTATTTTAATTTTTTTTTTAATTTTAAACTATCCCTTCGCAAATAGATTAGACTTAAATATCGTTTTCTTTTTCCTTCACGTCCTTCTCTTTCTTTTCCTCCTTAGAGGATAGGAGGGGATAACAATTGACAATGATATTGATAGAGAGCATCGAAGAGTATTGGTATTGGTAATGAGCATCTAGTAATGATCGATGACAACACGAAGGGAGCATGGGGTAATGTCAGTATTGACATTGGTATGGAGCATGGCGTTGTGGTGAAGAAATAATAAAAAAAATATTTTATTATTTTTAAAAGATTATTAATCATAAAAAGGGACTACAAATAATAAATTTCTAAAATTATAATAATTAAAAACCATTTGCTAGAAAAAAAAAGCTCTCTTTTGGACTTTTCCCAAAAGGTGCGCCAAGTTTTTAATTTTTTCATGAAGATTACTATTTACAGTCCTCCTCTTCTTTTTCTTTATCCTTGTCCCCCTCCTTTTTTTTTTTCCCCTCTTATTCTTCTTCCTCCTTGGAGGATAGTTTCAAAAGAAAAGCGAGTGGGGTTGACAACATTGAGTGATGTCAACGGCGAACAACATCAGCATCAAGAGACATCAACGACGAGCAACATCGACATCGACATTGATAATTAGTGATATTCATAATAAGCAGGGTTGGCGATGGCGACATCGATAAGGAGTGACAGGTTATGGGTAAGAAAAAAAGATAAAATAAGTAATAGTAGGATTATAATATTTTATTATTTTTTAGGAGTTATCAATAGTAAAACGTGGATGATGAATAGTAAATTATTAAAATTATAATAATTAAAATATGATTTGCTAGAAAAGCTCGAACACTTTTCATAAGGTGCCCTTAGTTTTTAGTTTTCTTATTGAGATTACTATTTACAATTTTCTCTTTATTATTTACATCTTTATTTTAAAAATTGTTAACAAATATTAAACTCCTTCCTCTCATCTTTTTCTCATTCTTCCTTCTCTTTTTCTTTTTCTTCTTTCTCCTCGAGGATGGCATCAAGGGGATGATAAATAGGGTTAGATAGTAAGATATTGACAGTGATAATGAGCAATGTTAACGATGGTGAGAAACGTTGATGGAGAGCTGTCATGGAATAATGCAAATATGGTGTTCAATGTCTTGTGCATGATATTTTTTATTCTTATTTTCTATTATTTTTTATTTTATGTTTTCTTGTATACAACATATTCGAGGTAAAAAAATAATACTATCAACCTTATTTTTATTTGTTGTCAGTATCTTTGTTTTATGTTTTCATCATATAACACTTGTAAATGTTTATGATTATGTGACATCACACGAAAGGAAAATGGTCTAAAATAGTAACATTCTCATATGCCATTTCTAGCTAACAACCTAGCATTTCGAAACATCAATCATTTCAACACCTTTGAACCTCCTAGGTGACACAAGGATAGATAAGGCTTTAGGTATATATTTGAGGGGTGATCATATTTAGTGTGCTCGCTTTCTGTTCAATAAAAGTGCTAGGTGAACATTGAGCCTACATCTACCTTCGAAGTTTTCAAGATCTTTTCATATTTAACAAAAGTCGATTCGCTTTCTGACTCAATGAACAAAGGCGCTTCGATAAGACATGGACCAAGAGGGAACATCCCAAAGTCTAGCAAATGCCTTTTATATGATGAAAAAATAAAGTAAAAATCTTCTGGCACTAGTAGGTAGTGTTCGAGTAGCAATGATTCATCGTCGAGACCTCACATAGGAGTTGTGTGTTTGCTGAACACATTATAAGGTGAAGTTCGAGAGAAGCTTCAGTAAAGGCCAAAGAAGAAGATTGACTCTTTAAGGTCGAGTTTGTTAGAGTCTAAGCAATGATAGATGATCACCACAATAATCTCACATGGGGGTGATGTAATTATTGAATGCACTACAAAATCAAGTCAAGTAGGGGAGTAATATCAAGCAATGATGAAAGAGGTGAAAGGCACATGACAAACTGCTGATGTTCTTGGACATTAAACTGAATGGGAAGGTGACTCACGCATTGGTAGACATAGGAGCTATACATAATTTCATAGCAAACTGAGAGACAAAGCGATTTGGATTGAAGTTAGCATATGGTCTGAGCCACATGAAATTAATCAATTCAAAGGCAGAACCAATTTTTGGATTGGCAAAGGGAGTTGACATCAAGTTTGGAGATTGGAGCATGAGCACCAACTTTTGATGAACAATGACTCTCTATATATGATGACACATTTGAAAAGAGCGTCGAAGGATATACATATACTCTTAGCTATACAAGTGATGAAAAAATTGAGGTGTGAAGACTAGACTTATCCCACAATGATACAATTGGAGTCAGAAGGCCTCAATGCAGGGCGAGGATCCATCAAGATAGATGGACTTGAAGAATATACTGATATACTAACAACTTGCTAAAGCTCTTTCTACGAAAGTGCAAGGTGGAATGATAATTTGAACTCAGTGAATGAGTTAAAAATCTAATTAATCATCTACATTGCGTATCATTTTCCAAGTGGAAGAATCTATAGGACCTCTCAAACTATTCTAAAGCTTATTTTTACTTATAAGTATCCCAATGCTTTTGAGAGGCAAAACTGGGTGAGTGAACATCAATGCCAAGTGAACAACTAAAGAATCAAAGTTGGTAGAGATTCTACAACATCTGATTGGTGGAAGATCAAGAGTGAAATTCTTCATAAGTTGTAGGGTGTGTAGAAGTAGTTAATTAATCAAGGCAATACAATATAATGACTTTGAGTCTATGGAGGTCTTGACTACCTAAGAACTTGGTCGAGAAAGAGTTGGACTAAAAGCCATAAACATTAGGAGATGAGGCATGGTACTACCGTGATGAGTTTTCTAAGTGCTGACCAAACTTATGCTCAGCGAGAGAGAGAGAGAGAGAGAGAGAGAGAGAGCATAATTCCAACTATAAATAAGGCATGGACAATCCCAAAAGCTAGCCAAAGTTATTGCATAGGTGCTCTACAAGGATGAAACCAATCTTAGGATCAAAGCAACACTTACAATACTCAAGAAGTGCGATAGCAAAGAGTGGGCGAAGTTGAGTAAGTAACTTGAAGCAAGGGACACAACCCAAGGAATTTGGGTGAATCCATTTTAAGTAATCGAATTTTCCTCACCTATACAATGAAGCTCTACAATAATTGAAAGTTCCTTCTAATGGAATATGGCATTAGCGAATTCTATTTTAAGTAATCGAATTCTCCTCAACTTTGTAGGAGAAAGCCACGTACTCTTCAAGTTCTACAATATAGCATTAGCGAAGCTCCAACTAACACCATTTAAGCTTTTGTAGGGTGACACCTCCAAGGGGCTTGAATGCAAGTATGAAGGCTATTCTCTTGTCGATTAGCAACAAGTGTTCCAACTCAACAAACTTTCCCAACTAAACCAGCTTAGCAACTAGTTGCAACAAATTAGATGGATCAAAGTTGATAACTCAACATAAGCTCAAATAAGTTGCGACTAAGAATGATCAATTTTTAACTTCAACGTGAGTATTAAATAAATAAGTATGAGAGAATATCACGGAGCAATGCAACAAGATGTTTGACACTTGTTCATGATAATTTTTAGTTTTTATTTACTGTTTTTGTATGTTTTTGGTGTTTTCTTATATACAACATGTTAGGGGTAGAAAACACTATTATTAGTCTCATTTTTATTTATTGTTAGTGTTTTTGTTTTATATTTTTATTATATAATACTCAAAAATATTTCTGACTATGTGATGCCATGCAAAGTGGCCCAAAGCAGCATCGTTGTCATGTGACATGGGCTGATTTTTGACTAACGACCTAAGAGTGAGAAACTTCAGTCGTCTTAGTACCTTAGAAACCCTTGAATGGCATCGAGATGGATGAGGCTTTTGATATATATTTAAGAGGTGATATAATATCTTTAGTGTGCTTGCTTTCTATTTAACAAAAGTGCTAGGTGAACATTGGGTTTGCATCTACCTTTGGAGTCCCCTTTATATGCACTCATTTAGCTTGTTTTCTAGACTCTTTCATGCCTAATAAAGATTGGTTGTTTTATGTTATTTGTGATCCTAATTATTTTTTCATTTTTGTAGATGATGATGATAAATTACTTGCTTCATATTCTTAAACTTTTCTTTATAGATCCTTTATGGACTACACAAGGTTAAGGTTATCTTTGCTAGCGAGTATCGCTTGGGTATCGTATGTCTTAGGCAATTCTAGCTAAGGATGTGATATAGTGGAGTCAACAGTGAAAGACATTGGCAATAATAACAATGGGTCATCGTATGAGCAACGATAGAGGTAGTGAGTGGAGAAGCAATGGAGAGGATAGTGAGCGACGTTCACAGCAAGTAGAGTTGGCAGTGTCGGCATTGAGGATGATGCTACTGATAGGGAGCAACAGGTTGTTAGGAAGAAAAAAAGGTAAAATACGAAATACAGGGCTACCAATTCTAAAAATAATAATTTATTATTTTAAAAGGATTGTTAATAGTAAAAAGGAGGCTATGAATAGTAAACTTCTTTTTTCATTTGGTGCCTCTTTTATCTCTTAACACCCTAAATGCCCTTTATCATTTTCATCTCCTTTTTTGGGTAGACATTTTCTATTGCTATCTCTGTCCTACCATAGCCACCTTTGCCTCATTATATTATAGGCTACCATGGCCACCTTCGTCGGCATTCGTCCTGTTATAAATGCCTTTATTGTCTTTTACCACTATTGTGGCCACCTTCGCCTCTACCCCGCTATGCTATCTCTATCGTTCACCTTCTTTAATCTCCTTAATTTATCCTTGTCCATGCTTTCATTGTCAATGAGAAGAAGACCTTTAAGAATGAATGGCCTGAGATGTTTTCCAATGGATCTCCCGTATCATTTATTCAAAGCAGACTTGACACGTGATGGTTGTCGATAACACAAAGAAAGGTTTTGAGAGTCTCATTTCCACTATTTTATAAGGAAACATAGTTGATAACACAACTTATTATCATCCGCATCTCCTTACGAAATAATATATTGGCAAAAAAAACCAAATGAAAACCAAATGAAAAAACTAGGTGTACCTTATAAGTAAAGCAAGAGACCCTTACTATATTGGCAAAAAAAACCAAATGAAAAAAAATAAAAACTAGGTGTACCTTATAAGAAAATCCCAAAAAAAAAAGAGAAAATCACCCAATAATTAACTTTGAGACAAACACTAATTGTGAATTAAAATATATCTAATTATTGGCCACACAAGCAGATAAATGTATTTTCATATTGGATCCATGTAGGATCCGGATCCGAGTTTGATATGCTCATGGATGAAAAGTAAGAATCCAGCACTGCCATTTCGGATTGGGCATCGCATCCATGCAGATCCAGATTCGGATCAATATATGATTCAGTGATATCAACGGATCGACATTTTGGAAACTTCGGGTCGGGTTCGGTTCAATTTGGATCCGTTAACATCCTTGGCCTTTCTCCAACTTGAGGCGCAAGAAACCCTCCATCCGCAACTTTGCTATATGGTATTACTGAACCCCCCTCTTCTGTGCTTCTCGCTCGCTCGCTCGCTGTGTTGATTCCATCCGATTCGAGGACGTAACGATCGTAGGAGGAGCGAAGCACGATGAGCAGCATCGGCACCGGCTACGATCTCTCCGTCACCACCTTTTCCCCCGATGGGAGGGTCTTCCAGATCGAGTACGCCGCCAAGGCTGTCGACAACAGCGGGTCCGTTTTAATCCCACGCCCCGCCTTCTACCTCTCTCGCGATCTTTGTTCCCGATGCTGCCGGTTTTGTGCTTTTGTTGTATTGTTTTCGGTGTCTGTTTGACCTTAACTTTGGATTGTTGTTTTTGCCCCCTTTGTTGGACATTACAGGACCGTCATTGGGATCAAATGCAAGGACGGGATCGTGATGGTATGGGTTCTGTGAACTGGGATTCTCTTCTTTTCTTGTTTATGTGTCGGTGGTTGAAGCTTTCTGGTTGGTGGAAATTAGGGTGTGGAGAAGCTGATCTCGTCGAAGATGATGTTGGCGGGATCTAACCGGAGAATACATGCTGTTCACCGCCATTCTGGCATGGTAAGCTTGCACAGATCGATAAATTATGTCTTTTGAGGTGGATTTCTCATTCTATTCTGGCACTGTGGATTGGAATTCCTTCTTCAATTGTGGGCTTATGGAGGTTGCAGTAATTACATTAACTTGGTACGATCTGATCAATCATATTGGTGTCAAACTGTGGAATTTAGATGGAACTATTTTGTTTGAATTTTATGGTTCGTGCAACTCCATGAGTAAAAGAAGAATAGGTTCCAACCATGGTATTTATTTTCTCTTATTAACTTGAATTGATGTAATTTACTCCAGTACCATTTGGGTTAGACTGGACTTTACACATTAGATTAATCATCATTTGGGGCAAGGAAGAGGTTAGAAACTAAGACTCCTATAAGAAGGTTATGCAAACATCATCTGCTTATTGAGAGTAGAAAATGTTATGATGCATAACTTGGCGGCAACACACTTTGTTGATGTCATTATCAAGCACCTGCACATAATTTAGGGAAATGATCATACTTTTATGAATGTCTAATGTCACCCATTTATGTTAATGACTATTCACCTATCTCGAACATGAGCTCTTTTTATGAGGAAATCAGTGGGAAAATGTCATTTGAATATCACCATGTGATCATGTTTAAGCAGACTATAGTGCTTTTAAAATTGAACTACATGATTGGTAAAATGCCTATACATTCTTTTGATATATATATGCATACATACATACATGTAAAATGCCTATACATACATACATACATACATATACGCATAAAAAAAAAAAAATATATATATATATATATATATATATATATATATATATATATATATGTGTGTGTGTGTGTGTGTGTGTGTGTACCGATTTATTTATTTGTGACACTATGGGATTCCTTATACTAACAGAATGTAACCGATTCTTTCAAACTTTCAATGGTGGTATTCGTTTGTGACAGTTCAATTCTTAGTTCAAAGGCTGACTCATGTAAACACAGGCTGTGGCAGGCTTAGCTGCTGATGGCAGACAAATCGTTGCACGAGCAAAGTCTGAAGCAACCAGTTATGAGAGGTCAGCAATCTTGAGATATTGAAGCAGATAGCTTTTTTACTTGCCTCACTTTTTTCCTAAATGACCTAGTGTGACATGCTATTGTATTATTGTATCATGTGAAGAGTATATGGTGAACCCATACCTGTCAAGGAACTTGCAGATCGTGTTGCCAGTTATGTTCATCTTTGTACACTCTATTGGTGGCTCAGGTAAGATTGCAGAATCTTGCACATATTGGTACTTATTTCTGAGGATTATTTGTAAGTTGTCATTGTTTGTTTCCTTTTATTGTTTCAACTTTGATTGAGGAGAATGATTTCTTGTTGCAGGCCTTTTGGCAGTGGGATTATTCTTGGTGGTTATGACAGAGATGGACCTCAGCTTTACATGATTGAGCCATCTGGAGTATCATATGTGAGTTCTCAAATTCTTATACAAGCACCTGTACTTAAAATAGAATAGGAATTTGTTTTCTAGCAGATCTTGTCTAAATACTGTACATGACTAAGTATAAGTAGAGTAATGGAAGCTTTGGTGAAGTTAATGTTGATTGTGGATGAATTGGTTGGATGTTTGTAGTTGTCTCTTTCTGAGAATGCATATGAATGCCTTCCCTGTGTTTGAGCAGTACTAATAGTAAGCTTGGCTGTTATCTTAGTGCTGTTTTACTTTTTTCAAATTTCTTCAAGTATCTGGAATTTATGCTTGTTTAATGTGAACCATCTAGAGGTATTTTGGTGCTGCAATTGGGAAGGGAAGACAAGCTGCCAAGACGTAAGTTGAATGATTATACATATATGATTTATTTATTTATTTTACTTGCAACTCATTTGACAAATCTTCATCAACTGACACAAAATAAACTTTCTTATAATTAATGTGCGAACTCAACTTTTCTTCACTGGTCTTTTGTCTTTCTATATTTTGAACCTAATATTTCTAATTGTTGTTCCACAGGGAGATAGAGAAGCTGAAGCTGTCTGAGATGACCTGTAAGGAGGGAATCATTGAAGTTGCCAAGATGTAAGAAGTTTGATGATTCGTTCTGCTTTCTTTTATAATTGTTAACTAATGAAGTGTCATATTTACTCATGTTGCAAATATTTTCACCCACAGTAGAGAATTAGCTGTGATAACAATTTATTGGTAGTTAAAGTTTGCAACACTAGGCTATATTGGGTGCATCTCCAACTAATTGATGTCATGAAGACCATTATACAGTATGTGTTGCCTTCTCTCATCTCATTAGTCACACAAAATTATCTTTTACAAGTTTGCATTTTCTCACTAGGTCATCTGCTCCATTATTTGGAATTACTTGTACGATGTATATTGTTTGCTCTGCTTAGTGCAGCATTATGTATCATTAGTTTGTATATAGTAGTATTTCATTGTATTCAAATGTTATAATTGTATTCATGCCCATGCTGTCAAGTCTTTTTGGAGTGCACTGAGAAAGCTCCTCTAGGGAAACAAAGGAAAGTACAAGTTTTCATGCCTTAGCCAAATCCTAACACAGGGTTGTTGTACATGCGTGAGTGTTTTAGTGTGCTATTAAAATCCTGGGCCATATAGTGCATCGAATCCACAATTTTGGAGGCTGAAAGAAGGGTCCTAGTGTGAGTCATTAGTTAGGGATGACACTTTAGATGGTTTTGTACTGCAAAATGTGTGCTTTCCTGTGGTCATTAATCTGGCTGATGAGATTAAATTATAAGTGAATTAGAATAAAACAATATCGACATTCATTGATAGCATTTGACAAAACATCAAGGTTTAACGTACTGATGCATATCTCTCAGTATGGGTGATACATCGGTACACCCAGTGAATCGTGTGTCGGTATGTTTGGTACAGCTCGGTACATGACTGGTCGGTATACCAGTACAGACCGGTAATGCGATCCATGCAAAACATATTTATGCTTTGCTTATTTCTTTTCCAGTTTTTCTTGTTCTGTGGTTTTTGAAGTTTAGATTTCCTTGAAAAGGGATTTCTGCTCAGTTTGCAAATCATGGTCATGTTTCCATCTGTTGGAAATTAATCATTAATGTTTTAGTTTTGTCAGATCTGTAACTTCTGCTAAAGAAATTGTTCTGCACTGTCATGATTATCAGTTACTCTCTAATTACTGGTTGTACTTGATATAACTGTTTGTGTTCTTTGGTAGGTTGTTTACGTGCCTCATGGTTTATTTATAAAGATCAAATATGAGAACTAAATTTGATGGTTCTGTTTTGTTGGATATGTAGAATACTGAAGATCTTAGTACTGTTCAATCTCTATGGGCATAGTAGTGCTTCTAGGGAAGGATGGCAATCTTTCAGTTCTTCCCTTTGATCATTTTGCTTTGCATATGATTTATGTTCTTTGATCCAAAAAGAAATTTGCCAGATGTTGGGAATAAAGTTGAGTGCTTTTGTTGTTATTCAGCTGAAAAATACTGAATCTGATTCTTTTGATACTTTAGGATTTGAGAAGAAGTTTTATGATTATTAAATCTTGCAGCTTAATGTTTTAAATGAGGGCTTTGAAGTTCAATATATACATCTATGTATAGTTTTTTGGAACTTTACAACTTGACATTTGCACTTTCTTTTCGTTGCTCCTACATGCAGAATTTATGGAGTGCATGATGAGGCAAAAGATAAAGCATTTGAGTTAGAAATGAGCTGGATCTGTGATGAATCTAACCGCCAACATCAGAAGGTGATTGTTGTTTACTTTCGACTGGTCTACATGATAGATAATACATTATGATCTTTGTGATTCAATTACTGCTTTGTGGTGGCTATCTTTTAATATCATTAGTTTCACCACAAACTTTCCTAAATTTAAAGGTAATACTGTTCCTGCTTTATTATTGCCTTAGAAATGCAAATTTTGAGATAATTTCATAATCTTCTTCTCTGATATGTGGATGGATCGGAATCAGATTGTCAGGTGTTATTCTGATGTCTCCTATTCTTGAGATATAAGATGTCTAGCCTGCTTGGCTGCATAAGTGGTCCGTCTATATGTTAACTTGGTCTACGTGGATCTTTCGCTATTATTTATCTGGGCTGTCTAAAAGAGGCAAATGATGACATTAACAGCAAACTTGGTCCAAGTGATGTCTCAATGTAATGATTTCTTTAACTAAATTAGTTCTCATTTCACAGATCCATTTTTCATTTTTTAGCTTGTTTAAATGTTTTTACCATCTGCTGGTTTGGGTTTACTAGCCAGTTGCTATCACTTGTGTGCTGTCATAAATTTTGAATTTTTTGCCTTTGTTTGACACCATAATTCCACAAAGTTACCATGAATAGTTCCATAAAATCTCTGTTTGCAGTTACTTCTTAAGAAGGGATATGTTTGTACAATTCTAATTTATAGTGTCTTCTGAACAATTCAATCTTGGTCAACACATCTAGTCTGATAAAATCTTGTTTGCAGTTCTCAAAAGCCAAAAAAGGAACCCTTGGTAGGAGTTTCTTTGAGTTCTCGTGCCTGTTCTTCCCTTTGCTTTATTTTTTTTCACATCATGCCTATCACGAGAGAATTGCCACATAAACCTCTGTTTTTTTGCTATCTCCCTTTGATTTGATGGGGTCAAAGAAAAAAGAAAAAGAAAAAAGACATGGCAAATCTTTGCTATTCTCAAACTATGCAATTTTTTTCCAATCACAGGTTCCAGATAATCTATTGGAGGAAGCCAAGACAGCCGCCAAAGCTGCACTGGAGGAGATGGATGCAGATTAGAGGCACTAAATAAACTCAGTATTTTATAGGTTGAATTTAAATGATGTCTCACTCTATTTTTCTGACATTGAGTGATCCTAGTTGTTGCAGAGGGTCGATGGGGAAAGCTGTGTTCTTTGTAAGTGAATACATTTTGCATTGACAAAAAAATCTCAACCTTGTTCTTTGTGTTTTGAATTCTCAATAGCATGCTTGGTTGAATCTTGGACGCATGCTTGCTTACCGCAGTTGAATATTGTATCATGTTGTACAGAATGTTAATGTTTAGAATTTATTAACTCTGGGATTTATTCGGGTGATTCAATTCTAGCTGGTTAATGTTAATCATGTTTCATCCTTCCTGTTCCAGCATAGTGTGGCTTTAAGTATTTCTTTAGCTTCTAAAATATATTAGAGAAACATGCAATGCACAAAGTATTTGCTAAACTTTTGTGAATCATGTGATTAGTTATACCATTTAATATTTTGTTGCATTCAGTTTTGATTTGGAATCGGAATTCAACTCTGGTTTAATTGGAAACCGTAAATCATTGATCGATTTAATTTCGGATAGGATGTAGTGCTGTTCTATCATATATTGATGACAAATTAATTCAAAATCTTAGACCTTATTTGATTGTTTTAAATCTTTATTTAATCCAAGAAAAAATTGGAGATTCAGTTTTTTAGAGAGAGAGAGAGATGGATATTGATGTCTCACATTTCTCTCTTCTGCCCTCTCATGAGAGCTGTTAGATCTGCATTTCTATTCTATTTTCTGTTCATATCTGCATGACTCATCAAGAAATTTTGATTCTTATGCTGGATCGAAAGAGAGGATTGCATGTCCTACCTTAATTTGATCCTTAAAATGCCAAACATTAGTAGAAACACCACCTCATAAGAACACAGGATTACAATTTTGATCCATATGGTTGTATTGAGCCTTGCTCGATAAAAGGCTTGGTACGGTTTGTATCGAGGTCATATTATTGATACGTCCAAAATATTAAAAAAAACCTCTAAAAATATTTAAAAAAATAAAAAATAGATTATAATTTTTAAGATATAAATAAATATAATTTTAGTAAAAATAATATAAATTAGGATAGAATAATGTCATATATCTTTTTCAAACTTTGAAGAGTAGTTTTATTGTATGTTCTAGATCATCCTTCTGTTAATATTGAATTATATATAAAAATTATTTAAATTATTAGATTATTTTTTATATAACTTAAATTTTAAGATTAAAATGAATTAAGTAATCAATCGATGAATATATCAAGTTTTATCACTAAAAAGAATAATGAGACTCCACGAGAGGTGGATTAAGGTCCTTGATCATATATATATATATATATATATAATCATATGTTTGTCGAACTTATTCTTGAAATTAATCCTACGACATAATGTATCGATGCATTATATGTCATTAGTGTATTAATATAGTGATAGTCAATCAAATTATCATAAACCACATATATCCGAGGTGGCTCTTGATACAATGACAAATATAGTATGTATCGATGTGGAGCATAGAGAATATTAGAACTTTTACTTTTGTTATTGATCTATTATTCCGTATTGTAAGATTGATCATTGTGCTATTACTAAAAAAAGTATGACCAACTATTATTATATTATTGTTAACCGTAAGATTCTTCATAATACGATGATTGTGAATACAATAAGCCTCGCTTCGTGTCTACATCATGTAAGCTTTGTCATATCTACTCAAAATCATCCACAAGCTTTCTCTTTTTCTTTCGTGCATAAACTTGACTAATATCTCGTTGAGCTCAATGATCTAAATCTTAGGTGATATGTAAAATACTACTACTCTTGATAATAAAAGAGAGATGTGAGTGAAAAAAAAGTTTAAGAGAGTTTAAAAGATTAAAATAATAAAATGAGTTGAAAGAGGAGGGAGAAAAGGATTTTAAAATTCTTTTCTAAGTCTCAAACAATCAAATGGGCTGTTTGAAATAGAACAATCTCAACCCTTGATTGATAACAATCAAAATCTGATCATTATCGATAGAGGTTGGTAACTATTGGATTTCGATCATTACTACCCGGTACATATCTCATATCACCCAATACGAGATCAAGTGATCAGTACTACTCGATAGAGGATAGTCCACGTATCAATATCCAGTTGAACGGGTACATATCTCGCTCATACTAAACAGGATGCATCGATATAATAAACGTTATGACATAAAACATAAAAAAGACATGATATCCATAGATAACACACGTGAATATATTATTTTTCCAATCGATGTGATGATAGAATTAATTATCCACATCTTAGCACACAACACATCCATTTGGTTCATATATATATATATATATATATATATATATATATATATATATATATATATATATATATATATATATATATATATATATATATATATATATATATATATATATATATATATATATATATATATATATATATATATATATATATATATATATATATATATATATATATATATATACATGAAACAACCCTTTATTCATTCAGCCATGTCATAGGCTTTGCAGCCACTTCTCATCCCCTATTGCTTAGATTGCAGATCTGTATTCCATCGGGATCAGCGGCAAATCGAATGAAGTAATGGAATGCGGCGAAATCGCAACATCCATCTCCGTTCCAGTATTTGGTAGCTTACTTGAGGCTGGGACGACCTACATAATTCAACATGCAGACGATGTATCAAAGCATCCAAAAGTGAAAATTGAGTGCTACTTTTGTCGAGGAACTTGGAAATAACGGAAGCTTCATTACATGGATAAAATGTTCCACAAAAAAAATGGTGAATGTAAATCTCCAAAGCGTACCGAATAGAATTTTCATTTATCATTACCTTGTTTGGTTTATCAAAGGAGTTTTCGTCCATTAAATCACCAGATGTTAGTACAGTTGTGGCACCTAATGAGTTGATGCCAGCTTCTAGGCCACTCACAGAGATCTTCAAATTCACAGTATCGCTTCCAAAGTTGACTATCTGCAAAAGGGATTTGGATCCAATTTTGTCAGAAAATAATCTCAACCACACCACCAAAATGAATTTGCTGAATGTTAATTCATGACTTTTCCCGTTTACACATGATGAAAAGAAAATTAGATAGCCATACTTGATGTTAAAATGCAACCATTCTTAGACACAAGACTCTGAAATGAAAAACCAAACTAACAGAAGCAATTATGGGCATCTTCTAATTATTATTGATATGAAATGCGAATAATAAAGCGTTGTTGCATAGGTATCTATGTAGACAAACTGAGTAGAAAAATGAGTTTCATCATGTACAGGTACACTAAAATGTCTGCATGATTCAAATTATCTAGCCGATAAAAGTCACACGAATGACATACAAAATGATGTGAAAGCTCCAACAGTTTAACCTGCTCACAATGATCGATGGCGACAAAATTTTAAATTCAGACCAGTATTAGCAATGTTCAAATGAAATAATTTTCTGAATAATAGTGGAACTGATCCCACATCAGGGTCAAGTGAAATAATTTTCACATCATATAAATTTTTAATTTTTCATACTAGTATTAGCAATGTTCAAGCGAAATAATTTTCCGAACAATAGTGGAACTGATCCCACATCAGGGTCAAGGGACATGTCTTGACCAACAAACTCATGACAGGTTTAATTGGAACTATTAAGGTTTGTCAAGGTGCCACCCTGTGAGTTGGCTTTACATGGATGCATAAGCAAGCGTACATGAAGATCTACTACGGAATAAATAACATAAAAAATTTGAGGGACGACAAAGTTGGGAAAAGCTAGTATAAGCAATACGAGGAGGCGAAGAAGAGATCAGATGATAAAAGAAGAAGAAACAAAGAGGACGGTGGAAGGGTGGATTAAGTTAAAAAAAGGAGCAGATGAAGGGAAGATGAAGTCCTAGGAATTTAAAGAGGAGGTGAAGGTGGTTGAGTCAAAAACTATTTAGTAGAAAAAGTTGTGGGGGACTGGATATGAACGAAGGATGATACACCCTCCACATGTCATGTTAGGTCACCATCATGCTAAATAACCATCTCTTTTGCCTTGGTCAAACTTACCTCTTTTTGTACACCTAAAACAGAGCCTAATCAGTGGTTAAGAGATATACTATTAAATAGCACCTTCTCCATTTGAACACACTTATCCAGACTAAATTAACCTGCATGTGAACTGAATATAAATGAAAACCACATATGTCATTCATAAGAAGCTGATGAGCCACATAAGCAAATATGGTTTAGCACTAAGCTAGGCGACTACAGGTTACAGCGCTAAGTATTAGATCTTCAAAATGATGGAAGTTTCTTTGATGATTTTATTAGTCAAAGAGTGAACAATCTTATGCATAAAATGCCAATCCACGTAGAACAGAAATGATTTATTATTGAAACTAAGGAGAAGGTCCAACAAATAATTGATTACCAGCATCAAGTTAGCAGCAACCAAAGCAATATGAAACAAGAGCTAATGAGAAGAACAGGCAGCACATAAAGGCCAAAGGGATCACCTTTATTTTCAAGTATTTGCTGTTGTCAGCTGGATCCTGCCAAGTTATTGTGGACGCAACCAATGCAGCACCAGAGAAGCTGGCTTGGATTTTGGTAGGGTGAAAGATTGCACCACTGGATTCCTTGAAGAACAGTTGCATCCAGTAGCTAGGAGTTCCATATTGCTGCCATGAATTGAAGACAATAGCATCGGGATTCCACCTACAGAATGTAAATTAACCTTTCAATTACCACTGCTTGTACCGTTGAAAATGTAAGGAAGACATGAATTCTTTTAAGGAATTATATGTTTGGCCTTCAAAAAAACCTTAGATGCCCCTCAAAAATTTAATTTTGCATCTACACCCTCCAAAACTATTCTTTCTAAGAATATATTCCCTTAATATGGGTACTGATGCAATTCCAAGTTTTCATGATTTTGCATGACCATTCAAAATGACATACAATAAAAAACTTTTAAGGGGCATTTGTGAATGCCATCTATTCTTAATCCCAATATATGTGTGCATTCCATATATGAAACATTAACAAAAGCAAATTTATGCAAACATCTAAGAAGCCAGTATGGCAATCCTAAGGACTAAACATCAGAAAAATGTGCAGGAGAAAATTAATGTAATATTCCCAACATTTACCTGCGATCATGGGTATTGACAAAAAGTGGAGCATAACTCGCCATCTCAACAACATCACTACATTCAAAGAAACAACACAAGAAATTGATGATAAGCGATGTTTGTCAATAGTTATGATAAAGAAAAAAGATCATCTCTAGTATCCTTCATTGTACCGGGAGAGGAAAACACTGCCTAAGCATATTTCTCTCAGTTGTGCATAACAATTAGCTCAAACTATACATTATAACTTACTATGCATGGCTAAAGAAAAACATCGGATGGCCAACAATCATAAGCCATATGTCTAAAAATGAGTTTAAGAAATCATTGAGCATGTAAATATACACATCCTGCTAACACAATGAGGAATGCAGACATTTATCTAGAATATTCTTGATGATGAAAATACCTATTCCTTTCTAGTCCAATGAGGAATGCAGCTTCTCCTAATGAAGCTAAAAGGCTACCGGTACCCGCATCTGATCCAGTCACAGCATATTCACTAACAAAAGCCTGGAATTATTTCAACAGAAAATAAGAATCAAACACAGATCTTTGCTCGTCTCATAATTATGAGTATGTCAGAAAGCATCAAACACTCAAACAAAGTGTTAAAATTTGTAACTGCAATACCTTAGGCCCATCGCGTGATGTGCGATCGAAATGATTGGTCATTGAAAACAAGTTGCGGGCAGAGGTATAAACCTATGCAGGAAATGTCATCTTAAGTAACTGAAAACTAGACAACTCAGCGTATTCATGATCAACAAAAATAAAAAATGAAGAGAAAATTCTCCCAACTGCAACTCAAAACAGTTCTTACATGAAAATCATAAAAATCCGCAGGATGATCCAATGGTCTAGATGACCCATCACAGTTTGATATAATTTTAATGTCTGGATAGGCAGCTTTTATTGCATAGTAGAACTTCATGTAGTTTCCTGTCCAAGGACAATTTGACAATCATCAGATTAGTTTTTCAAATTTTATTGTTGCAATTGTCTAAGTATAATATAGACGAGAAAGCCACCCAATAGCAACAGAAAAATGGATCTTCTGAGAACCTAAAAACAGCTTCAATTCAATGACATATTCTTGTTGGAACTTCAATTTTCAATTGTAAACATCAATACACAGTAAAGAAAGAATATTAATCAACATGCACGATTGAAAATTTGCAAATACATCACTTTCTGCTATTTGACAGAACTTACTTTTAATTGCTTACATGGCTGGAAGAACATGAAAATTATGTACAAGCAATAACTAAAAAGAAAATATATGTAAAACAATAAGTTGTTTTCATTAGTTACAAGGTTTAAACTCAAATGTAACAAATGGAAGCTTTGAGAGTATATAATATTTTGCTACTATATTCTTGAAATTTGAAGATTGTTAATATAATCACAACCAAGAACGGAACTCTGTTCTAAAGAAGCATCTTTCACCAGCATTTTATTTACTAACTACAAAGTTGAACCTCTAATTTATTTCAAAGAATTTTGATATCAACAGCCGCTAAATTTGCAATTTTGTACAATATGCTAAGTGAACTGAGAATAAATGCCTAGTACGTCTGATGCAAATAAATTATGAATGATTTTGGCATAAAACGTAAATGAGTAGACTACAAGAACGATGACTAAAGTATACAGTAAGCCCAGCGCCTAAGAAACAATATCAACATACCTCCTATAACTGCTTGCAATCTTCAGTTACTCCCTAATTTTATCTAATTTAGTCTTAAGGTCAGTGCTTGCTGAACTACTGACTTGTTCTTCAAGATACATGATTGAATAAAAATATAGCATATGCAATTTCTTTTCTCGCATGTTAAAAAAGCTACAAGTGTCTCAAGTTGAAATTAATGTTCATATGCTGCTGACATACTAAGAGAAAAATTACTATGCACTAAAGAATAATTAAAATTCCAAGACAAATGAGCATGCAGATAATGTGCTTGTATGATACATGCACATTGGAATGGTCAATCTGTGCTAATCTACACCAACTCAAGGAGAGGCAAGCACAATGTTGGCATGCCTAAAGCACAGAAATGCACTGACAAAAATCGGCAGCTAATCCATGCACTAA
This sequence comes from Musa acuminata AAA Group, assembly GCF_036884655.1. Taxonomy (NCBI): domain Eukaryota; kingdom Viridiplantae; phylum Streptophyta; class Magnoliopsida; order Zingiberales; family Musaceae; genus Musa; species Musa acuminata. The sequence continues at coordinate 47,306,606 of NC_088345.1, read as the reverse complement.
AGTATCACAGCAAGCAAAATAAAAAGGGTGTTTGTTAGTATGATAAAAGATTTTTTAGATACATCTGTAAACTACTTCCTAATACCAAGATAATGGAACTAATTAGAATTCAATATTGCATTGAAAAATATAACCATAAATTTGAAGGCAGTGACTTCCCGCCACCTTGGATTAGTTGAATAGGTAATCAAATCATTCTGAAACTTCAAGAAAACTGTCCAAATCTATGCAGTTGATCATAATCACCATTGCTAATTATTTGTCTCTCTATAAAAGGTCTTCGTTTTCTCTTGGTTGGAGCTACTGGATAGCATAATTTTAATATATGAAATAAGGTCCCAATTTATGAACTGAGATTCTAACTTCTTGTGATCAAGAAAATATTATCTGAATAAATTTGTATTCAGATTTTTTTTTTATTGTGGTCTACTTTGAAATGATAAGCCACATTGGATTTATTGTCTCGTTATTTTATGATAAACTATAAGCCATGGTTTACTTTACCGATCTGTACCAGTGTATTGACTAGTTGTCAATATGGTATGTACCGAGTCGTACCGAGCATACCGACACATAGTATATGGGAGTGTACTGATGTACCACCTATACTCGTCCTCTATCAGATTGGTATGTATCGCCCATACCAAGCGATATGTCACGGTATGATGAACCTTACTATAAACTTCATATATCAAGTCCCAATTTGGTAAAAACATTGGTCACATCACTGCATTAAACATTTTCATCTCGATATGTTATCAGTATGAAAATTGAAATACTTTTGCAAAGGAAAGTTTATTCCATACTCAATAATCTATGGAGTTGATCATAATCACCATTGCTAATTATGTGTCTCTGTATAAAAGGTATTAGTTTTCTCTTGGTTGGAGCTACTAGATAGCATGATTATAATACATATTTCATATGAGCCTCAGTATCCGGTGTTCTTTCCCCTCAAACCTGTTACCAAAATCTAATGCAGTGGCAGTCACATCAAAAACCCAGTTGGAATAGATAGAAGTTAAACTCTTAGATCACCCTAATAATAAACATGTTGCCACTGGTTTGCCAATATTGATTAGTTAAACCTCAAATCATCAATTAAACTATTACATGTTTATTATTTTAGCATGAGTTGGTGTTTGGTACTTGTAGATACATAGACTCAAGTGACTAGCTAAAAAGAAACTAATAGAACTTAAGTAATCAGTTCCATGACTTGTACTCTCTTATGGTAATACATTTTTGCTTAGCATGGCATAGAATCATATGAAATCAATTGGGTTGGGTGGTTGTTGACTCTATTTTACTGAAGGTTCAAATTGCTGATATAATCAAGTCAACGTAACCAGAACTTAATTTTGTGGAACAATCATTCTTAGTATTACAAGGATTCACGCACAAGAAAATCCATGAGTTTGACATGAACAATAGTAAAATTGCCCGGAACTCATAAGTATAATACTATTACAAAATCCTATTGATATAAAACTAGATTATCTCATTCACATATAGGAATTTTTTTAGAAATAGATGCACACTTGTTTAATATTTGAATTTTTGGTATGGTCACCGATTAATTGATAAATAAAGACATAACAAACAATAGAACACAACAACAACATACCTTGATAAAATTTTTTCCCGCAATCCTCATTTCCGATAGCAACATATTCTAACTGAAAAGGTTCTGGATGTCCCATTCCTGCCCGAACAGAGCCCCACTTTGAATCACGGCTTCCCCTAGCAAACTCGATACTGTCTAGGACATCCTGAAATAAAATAAAATTATAAGCAATTCATGCAAAAAAAGTGTGGCTTAAGTAAAACTGTGAGGAAAATAATGGTTTCCAAAAAATATCTTCATAGGCAAATCATGTGGGAAGCAGTAATATTCATAAAAGAACAGATCTTATTTATTCACATGCTGTAAAGAAGTTTTAAGTGAAAATTCAAGATTTTATTAACAGTTACAGCTAATTAAACAACATAATACCGGAAAAATTAGATCACTGTATCCATATGCTATATTTTCTGAAAAATTCACTGTAAGCATGTGTACACAAAGAATACTATTTATCAGGAACTAATACATATACTAGTAACTGTAGCAAAGTACTTCTGGTTATACATATGTAGATAACTCGATACAACTTCCATCAATTGTCCTTTAAATTCATCAGGAACTAATATATAAACTAGTAATGATCAACTTATCCATTAGAATATAAACTGCTATGTTCAAGACATGCCTGTACAAAAGGAAGGACGGCGGTAGTATCGACTTCATCATTATGGCTAATTCCTGTAACAAAACAAGTGCAACGGATAAATGTAAATGTTGCTTATTCAAGCCCTTTATCTACAAGGTAGATGAAAGTACCATTATTGAACACCCATATAGGGGAAGCACCAAGGTCATCAGCAAGCTGCAGTAAACCATGAAAATAAGCTAAGCAGACTCCTATATTATAAATATATATATATATATATATATATATATATATATATATATATATATATAGATAATGTATGTGTGTGTGTGTGCAGGTGCACATACAGACACAAAACCTCAAACTTGAGATCTAAAGAACTATCTTGATCCAACCTGAAGAAATTCAAGGTACCCCAGTCCATCGTCAGTCCAGTACATCCAAACATCGCCAAAGTGCCCAGGTCGTTCCTCCCATGGACCAATAGTTTCTCTCCACCGGAATGCATTTCGTAGCCATTCACCTTCAACAAAACAACCTCCTGAAATAATAAAGATTCAAGTCTTATAAGTTTGTCAATAATGTGAAGGAAAGAAACAACAGATAAAGATCTTGTGAGTTACTGTAGTAATAACATTTCAATTAGTTAACTTAAGCATATCAACAACAAGAAGCTACAATAATCAAGAAAAAATAAATTAATAAGTTCTTCTACACTTTCCAACAGATTTTCCATTCTAAAAAACAGGATTTTAGTTTCCCCAGTGCTAATGAATGTCAGCATGATCTAGCACATATCTGTGCCAATGCAAGCATGCCAGAGTGACACATGAAAAGAAAACAAGAGAGAGAGAGAGAGAACACAAAGAAGTACAAAATTATCCCACTTCCTTCCTCTGAGTCAACATTGCCATTATGGACTTGTAATGACAGTATTCCCCTTCTTGCTGGGACTTCTTTGAAGAGAAGTTTCACAGGTTGCAAATTCAGGATGCCATAGTGCATTTAAAATTGAGCTAAACCAGATCCTATTGTAGTTTACATGGGCATCTTTTTGCTGTCTGTGTGGTTGAACCAGCTTTTGTTATAAATGATGCTTGATCCAATCCACCTATACTGACTGAAACAAGTTTGTACCAGGAAATACACTAGCATGCAGCAAAGCATGTACATCACTAACGAGAGTACACAGAAGCATGTAGAAATATTATTGTCAACAAACAAATGACTCTCAATAAGTAACATACAATATATACATGGTTCCATGGAATAGATAATATAACATTGTCAACCACTTGTTAAACTTAAACAATCACATCAGTTTCTCATAGTTTGTCTGTCTACTTTTCCTGTTTGATCTATCAGGAGTAAAATGTGAACCCGGTAAATGGATGTATACAATTTGTGGCAAAGCACGTTGAGAGTCCATATGGTAGTAAGTCCAAGAAACATAATATGCTGGAGTAATAGTTTGCTAAAGATGGCTTAACACAAACTTACTGGATACCATAGACAAAATTAAACACATTATGCATTTTCCCTTAACATAGTTGATAACAAAAAAAATATATGAAGAACAACAAAATGCTACATTTTCACTCTGCTAAAAATGATCATTTGACCAAACAAAAAAGGTAATATTCTTATACTAAAGCGAGAAAATTCATGGTGGGTTTTCAGTATTAGTCTTTTTTCCTACTAGACAAAGATAAATTTGCACAAAGACCCCACAACAGAACCCAATTCTGTTGCTCATCTACAATAATTGCATGCATGGTCATATACGAAAAATTGGCTGCTCAGTTCTTAAAGCAAAAAAAAGAAGTGTATATGGCATCTTTTGCATGTATGTATGTATGTACATACATACATATATACACACACACACACACAAAAAAAAAAAAAATCGTGTGTATATATATGTATGTAAATATAATTTGCAGTAATCAATGAGCAAATAAATAGTTACAAACAGTATATGGAAGTTCTTAAAACTAAGACTAAAATTTAATTATTCTCATACCAGGAAATCTTATGAACCGAGGTTTCATATCTTCAATCATTGATATTAGGTCCTTACGAAAGCCATGTCCCTGTTCAATAGAAAACCATCAATAAAAAGAGTATAAACCAAGTTACAATGGCAAGTTCAAAAATGTAAAATTTCCTTCTATGTGAGACTCTGGATTTTTATCCTGCTTCAAGAATCCTTAGACTTTGAGTTGTGTGGGAAAATACAAAATCTTTATAGGCAGAAGTTTATGACTTACAACATATACTGTTTGATGTATGGGTGATTCCTTAGTTGTCCCTTTTTGTTCTTATTCCTATTTATTCATACAAATTATTGCATTTCTCTAAACTAATGCTTTTTTGCATATGGTAAAAGTAAATATACACTTTAGTTTCTTTTGGAATATGATCGCCACTGTAGGAAAATGCATCTCATCAGCTAGGATACCATGGTTAAATCTAAAGACAAAGGGGATCTTGGCATTAGAGATCCTACTATTGTTAAAAAGACATTTGTACCAAATGCATCATTACTAGTTTGAACAAGAAGGATAGATCATGCGTTAGGGTCTTCTCATCTAAATATGGGGATATCCATCCTTGGAAACAGCTTCCTTCAGGTAGGATTTCAAGATCCAGTAAAGCAGTTTTTAACTTGGTCTGTTTGATAAATTTTGGATTCAGGAAACTGATTGGGAATGACATTTCTATTAGGATGCCATAGTTAAACCTAAAGACAAAGGGAATCTTGGCATTAGTGATCTCAGTATTGTTAAAAAGCCATCTGGGGATATCCATCCTTGGAGACAGCTTCCATCAGGTAGGGATCTTGATTTAATTATAAACTGACAATGGAATATATCCCTGTTAACCTCCATCTTTCACGCGTCTTTGATCGACAGGATTCAGTATATTCATCTCTCACTAAGGATGACATTTGGTATATTCATCTCTCACAATGTCCCAAGGAAGACAACTTGGGTTTGGACTCTTAGTCCAAGTGGCATTACTTCGGTAAGTAGCACCTATCACTGCTTAAGCAAAGGTTTAGGATTAGATGATTATAACTGGTGGGGCTAGAAGGCCATTTGGCATCTTAAAGTGGCCCCTAAAATTAAAGTCTTTTTATGGAAATTTTGCTGGAACAAATTTCCCACATCGAGTTGGATCTCGGACATTCTTTGTGGTCAAGTTGATCAATGTTTCCTTTGTCAACTTCATGCTGATTATGCTAAACATATATTCTTTTGAGTGTTCTTTTGCACTGTCCTGCTTACTTGCAGCAGCAGGTTGGATATGTTTTCAAACTCTTCAATGAAAGGGCTGAGGGGTCTTGGATTGATGAGGGAAAAGAACTTAATAAAGATTCCAATAGCAGACTGCTTTGTATTATTTCTATTAACCTATGGGTCGTATGGACAACCGGAAATGATGCCAAAGTTCGCAACCACCCTTCCAATGTTTCTTTTTTGATTGCGAAAGCCCTAGCCCTTGCCAATGATAGCTTTGATTCCTCCCTGGGGTCTGAGGAACTGTCAGTGAGAAAAGCAATACCTCTTCCTCTGGAACAGGTCAGGTGTGATTTTATTCTCCAAATTGATGGCTCGTTTGTCTCCTCTTGCTTACCTGCAGGAACTGGTTTTACCTAGAGGAGTGATTCACTGGACCTTTTTGGAGTTGGAGGTGGTAGTGGCAAGGTTGATTCTTCAGTTGCCGATGAAGCCTTGGCACTTTTGAATGGCTTAAGAAAGGCTCACGAGCTGAATCTCTCTTCTATAAGGGTTCAGTTGGACTCAATGGAGATACTTAATTTTGCTATGGATTTACTCCAATCCCCTGGTTCATTAGGAATCTTTTGGATGATATTTTTGACCTTTGCAATTGATTGATGTTTCTATTAATCATATCCCTAGGAATTCTAACACAGTGCCTCACAAACTTGCCATTTTTGGGAGATCTCTTGGTTCTCCAATTGTTTGGACTGTAGCTGATCCATTAGCTGTGCAACTTGCATCGAACTTGTAACTCAATATAATGTCTTTCCTTTGTTAAAGAAAAAAATAAATATACACAATCTACTATGCAAAAGCATACCTTGTAAGTGTCTGATGGCATAAGAGAAACTTGATCAAACCATATAACTCCTTTATTTGTAGTAGTCAATTGAAGCCTCGAGTTCATGTTTGTTTCCACAGATTCTAAAAGAAGCTCCACCCGGGTCCAGTTTGATACATCTGAAGCATCAGCTCTGAAAATAAAGGAAAAAAAAAGAAGCTCCTACATATGAGGATCTTGACTTTCAAAGGTTCTAGTAAATTTTTAAGCCTACAAAGATCCTCACAATATGCTGGCAGAAGCCAGTTTCTGCAATCCATCTGAGCTTGTCAATGAAACTGATATGTTAATTGAGTTGAGTGACCTGACGTACAGAATCAGCTTATATGTCTTCCCTTGTTCTATATTCTGAAATATCCCAATGACAAAGCAGGGAGAGAAAATGTTAAGCAGAGAATATTATTGAATTGTTTGGAAATTACTGTATATTCCAATAGTTAGAATCAATGATTTATAAACACATGTAATAGGCAGAAGCCCTCAATTTTTTATACAAAAAGTCTATACATGTAGATATCATGTATGTCTGTACATTTGTATAGGTGCAGTGATCCCAATAGCACCGAGTCAGTCAAATAGAATTTTCAAAGCACTCACATAGACTAAAATTATCTTAAGTGTGCTGTATTGGTTAAAATGGAAGACAGGAGAAGTAAGAAATTAAGCAAAAGTTTGAAGAGGTGGAATGCCACATAGAAGGTTAAAAATAACTGTGTCATGTTTCCAATTAGGTAGGCCAGTGCAGATTCTTTCAAGTTCAAATCAGCCCTATTCTTTTATTAGTGTTACTTGCAAAAAAGAGGCATTGCATTCAGTACAAGAAGTACATACCATGCCCCAATATCCAGGGTTATATATGCCAACACCATCAGAAGGACAGATGGCAGATCCTGTGTTATCACAGAGTACCTCCATTCTCAGTGCAACCTCGTTACGAGGGAAACAAGAAGTTCGGTCAGTTGACACATAAATGAAAGATTCTTGCCCAATGATGGACCATGGATCAATGTTTGAAGGTGTGTTAGGGCCTCCAGCTTCAAAACCTGAAAAAGATATTGTTCAGAGAATTGACAACGTAAAGAATAAAGAACATACCAAACAAGATTTAGTTTTTAGCTAAACAATTATTAAAAAAAATCATTTTTTTCATGTGCCAGCAACGGGAATAAAATTAAACAAAGCACATATGTGATTAGTTGCATTATCTTATTAATCATATTTTGACATTTATCACACCACTCACTATAATATAAATAGCCTAGCAGTATAATTTCATTATAGCGATATAATTCCTTTTTTTTTCCTGAAATGACAAGACCATCTGAATTAGTTCTACTAACATTTGCCAATTTCGATGCCCGCTCATGTGCCTTCTTGTATGAAAACATCGTAAGTAAGATATATTGTATGAAGACAAAACCCCTGGCTGGAAGAAAAATCCACAAAAAGAAAAAGCTCACGCAGCACCAGTGGCAAAAAAATTGATGTGCACAAACTCTGGTACAAGAAATATGTCAACGGTCAGACACCAAGCTATGATTTTTGTTTTTGGCCTCTTTTTGAGAAGGTAAAACATCTTTATGTATATTTGTCTTTATAAGGTTGTGTTACAAGGTACACTTTTTCTTGGTAGGCTGGGCCTGTTGGCATCAGAATGCCATAGATTATAGAGTTCAGTACATATCTGAATTTTTAATATTCACAGAGATATAAGTAGGTGCCTCGAGTTACGAAACACTTAATGCATTAACATAACCGAAATCTTTGGCCCTGGTACTCAATAGCATTGTTATAAAATCAAACCTAACAAAAACAACATACCCATCTATCTCTAGCTTTTCCATCACACCATCTTGCATCCTGACTTTTCCATGATCTAGGGTATCCAAAGGCAGCATCAGCTACTTATTCCTCTCTCTATGGCATCTCACACCATCTTGTCTATACTCCAAACTTAGAACTCAAAAACCTACCAAATTTTGGACTTCCACTTCCTACACCAACCCATCCTTCCATTATTCTAACCCAAACATCAACTTGCCGAAACTCATGGTTCGCCTTACCGGTCCATACCGATGTACCAACCAGTAATTGGTACGGTATATACTGATGTACGGACACATGGTACGGTGGGATATACTAACAAACTAGTATGTACTACTCATACCGGTCCTCTATCGGACTGGTATGTACTGCCCGTACCGAGCAATACATCGTGGTATGACAAACCTTGCTGAAGCTCCAAACATGTTTCTCCTCAACACAAAATCAAGTATCTTCCATGCAAGATCTATCATTTCATGGTACAAGAGCAATGCCAACACCTTCCTGACATGATATGGTACCAGACTAAGCCAGTTGGCACACCATTGCACCAAATGACACCAGCCGAAAAGTGGTTTAGACTAGTCCAACACCATTGGCACAACATAGCATGGTGTGGACTGATTTCACCATCAATCTAAGCAAAAAAGATGCTGAAAGAAAAAAAAACAGTTCTTTTCAAACGACTACAGCAGATACAACAAGTGTAAATTAGTAATTCAAAAAGTAGCAACATATTCATTCAAAAAAGTACCTTTCCCCACATTCAGCTTACCTATATATATCCTCCATCGCCACTGGTGATGGTGGTCATGGAAGTTGAAAAGTCATATAGGACATAGAATAGTGAGTATCCTTTCATTTCAAATCGATTAGAGAAGACAACTGGTGATTTTCTTTAAACAACTAGAAAACTTTTTTGTTTTGCTTTAGAATTTAGGATAGTTGAAAGAGGTGAAATGATTACTATCAGTGATACGAGGAGAGGTGGAGGAAGATTTTAGATCTTAATAGAAACTATAAATAAATATTTAAAAACTCTTCCTAAGTTAAATAAATATATGATTTTTTACATGTCTCAATGATGGCAAAAGATTCATTTAGTCAACCCAAAATACTTGGGGCTTTCCGGCTCTGTTATTGTTGTTCCAAGATTTAGGGATTCAATTACCTCTATTACTCACAAGCTCAGCCCATATTCCACCTGCTCCAGCATGGTTAATCTCCTGAGTTCATGTAAAAATTCATTAGTTCACAACATGTGATTTTTACAAATAATAATATAATGATCTAGTTATCGTTGGCTTATAACCTTGGTTTAAATATTATACAAGACTTCAAATAGACCATATATACACTTGGAATATTTCTCCAGCAAAGGAATTCAAAGTACCAATAGATAAATGGGCTACCAACTTCCACCCAAAAAAATCGCACCAAGGATTAAGAGAATAGTCAGAATACAACTATTTCAATGCACATGAAGCCTTATCAACCTGATAATTTAGCTGAAAGTGGCACTCAATTATTCAATTTTCCTCTTGTCTTTATGCTAAGATACCAGCAGAAGTGAAATTTACCAGAAAACAGCAATGATATTAATTTCCAGAACCTAAGACGCATTTCCCTGATTTGTCATGTGGCCAGATAGAGAAAAAGATACATGCAAATGAATTACTAACCTCAAAAAAGATACCAAACAGAGTATCAGGAATCTTTTGACCAGATTGTGGCGAAGCATCTACTGTCAGCAGCGCAGACTGATTTGCCTCTAACCCATGGGCAAAGCACCAAGGAAGAGCAAATAGGAGGAAAATGTAGCATAACATACCACCGTAAGATGTTTCTCCAACACCCATTACAATATCAGAGCATGAATCTGGTGTATCCAGAAAAACAACAGTGACACCCAAAATATAAGTTCAAAAGCCGTTAGAGGCGCTAAAAGTTAATTGCATAATTGAGATAAAAATACATATGGAATGAAATCGGTAAAGATCCTACTAAGTTGAATAACATGCCTTAGCAGAAGAAGATAAAAGGAAACAAACACAATGCAATCTAAACCTAACAAAGTACACACCAATAACAAAACGTGAAAACAATGGCCATTTCAAGAGCCACAACTCCAAGCCAGAGTACACGAACAACAAATAAATATACAAGGCTCACCGGAAGTGCAAAATTCGAACACTGAGAAGCGTCCAAAATTCGAACATTTACAATAATTGAAGTCGAAGGTGGGACGTGGTTAATCAACAGAGCGAAGGACTCCATCGAAATACGTTAAAAAAAAAACCGCGACTTCAACAAAGAAAAGACAAAACAAAGATTCTCCGCAATCATCAACCCGTACAATTGACTACGGCGCCGAAAATATTAGCAGCCGGCTAAGATAAAGGTCGAGTCTTTTACCGATTTCCGACCGCAAGAACAGGCGAGGGATCGAGGAAGCAAGGGATCGGATTGGACACGCAACGGAGGGCGCAGTGCGGAGCTGTGGTTGCAAAGGGAGATTAAGTAGGGGAGCGGTTCCTCTTCCTTCGAAGGGATGTCCGCTGAAATCACGCCAACGTTGTCGACCGGGGCGAGAACGACGACGGGTACATGTTGGGGGAGGCAGCGGCTCCTCGTGGCGACGGATGGAACAGGGCCCGTCGGATGGGGATCGGGAGACCGGAGGCGACCTCCACACTCAAAGTCTCATTGCTTGCAAGCCTCCGCCTAATCCCCGGCGGGGCCCGGCCATGCTGTCATCCCCCCTTATCCGGTGACAGTAGTGGTTTCCTTTTTTTCTGTTTGTTTTTATCTACACAAATAATCATAAATATGATTGTACTTTCCAAAACAATTTTTTATTTAGTGGTTTTCACATTCTTCCCTCTAAATTAGTGCTTAGAAATACGAATAATGATCTAAAATATTAATCACATCATATTTATATTTTATATATAATTTTAAAATATTATTTATTTTACAATGATAATTATAATTAATAGTGATTGATTTGAATATACTCTCATGAAAATTATGTTTGAAGCGCGGTTCATAATTTCGACCACTGATATTAATTAGGGATTCAGTGCACCAATATCATATTATACCATATTATACCGATCGATTTATCTTTGATTCGTGTATTGATGATGGCTTGTCATGTCATCTGTCTTGAATCGTACGAAACAGCAACATATATAGAGAGAAGAAAGCGTGGACGCTACCCACACTGCATGGAGCACAAATGTTTGTTGAAATGCCGACACTACGCCAACCACGGGATGCCAAGACCCGCGTCAGCCCCGGCGGCATTTGGACGCCTCTGACGACGCTGCGTACGTGAAAGCCGCTCATCCCAACAACCGCAACCGAGCGTGCAAGCGATCGTGGTCTTCACAAGCAGTAGTGGATATTCCTGAGACGGCCACCCTTACTCATCCTCGTGCCCTCCGTGCTTCTTTGTGCATGTGCAGTGAAGGTGACTGAAGAAGAACAGTTGCTGCTGCTTCTATATGTTTTTCCATTTTGTTTTCATCAAAGATAAATGGTGAAAATGAGATATGATCTTAATATCTTGTTATTAATATTTAAAATGTTTAAGCTAATTAACGACCAGATCAATGTGTTAGATATATTTATCTTCATAATTGTTTTTGTGTTATAATAGATTTTGAACAGGCACATGCACTATTTCAGAACCTTGTAAGTGTAGAATCGATTCGATTGGTTCGATTCGATTGGAATCGATTAATCGAACCGGCAAGAGCTTATAGTCATCAAATCAAAACCATTGATGAATCGGGTCAAATTGGTTATGGATCAATTCGACGCTACTGAACAGACGCTGAATCGGTTTAATTAGCGTTGGTACATAGCATAACTGTACAGTATTTCGTTCGCTGAACCGGTTAACTGCTGTCTCAATGTTCGGTTTAATTAGTTCGGTCTGTGAAAGCAGCGACCGGTGCGACTCGGTTTACGACCCATAAACGGCCCAGAAGATATTTTGTCGGATAAGAAGCAAAAGGTGACCTATTAATTTCGCGTTCGCTTCTTCTCGGTTCGGTTCGACATAGTTTGACCGACCCTATCGAACAGACGCTGAATCGGTTTAATTAGCGTTGGTACATAGCAAAACTGTACAGTATTTCGTTCGCCGAACCGGTTAACTGCTGTCTCAATGTCCGGTTTAGTTAGTTCGGTCTATAAAAGTAGCGACCGGTGCGGTTCGGTTTACGACCCATAAACGGCCCAGAAGATATTTTGTCGGATAAGAAGCAAAAGGCGACCTATAAATTGCGCGTTCGCTTCTTCTCTGGTGCGACAGTGGAGCTCGAGACCCCCACCACCAAATTGCCAAATCCCAAATGGCTGCCGTGAGTTCGAGCGTCTCGGTCTTCAATCCAGCTTTAGCGCTTGTGCATTTTACTGCCCACGGACGCCTCTCGATTACAAGAAGCAACCTGGTTTCAGGTTTTCTTTTCGTCTCTTCCCTTTCTGTTTGCCTTCTCCGTAGTGGTTCAGGAACCATAATATTCGCTTCCGATCTGTCGGCATGCTATGTTGGTTTTTATTAGATTGCAATTGAAGGATCCTTCGATAGAATTGCTTGCGTTTGGATTATGCTTGAATGAGGATTGATTACGGAACTTGTAAGACATGTTTCACCTTCTTGTTTTGAGAGATTATGATATCAATCGCTGGCGGGAACAGTTACACCAGAGCTGCATATAGGCCCACGAAAAATTGCAGCTTCTTCTTACTGGCTATATAGTTTACCCCGGTTATATCAAGAATCTTGGTTAAATATTTGGTCGTAGTTGAAAGAAATGACTGGCTTGAATTTTTATTGATAGCGTGCATGAATTTATATCCACAACGAGAGATTACAAAAATAGGATAATTACATTATTTTTTCATCAATAATAAATATAAAATATTTTTCTAAATCATTTCATAACGTAGGAGATCACGTTGAGACCATGATCCTTATTATTCATAGAATCATGATAATATGTTCTCATAATTTCTATGATTTAGAATCATTATAACATATTATCAAGATATTGAGAGCAAGGTCTGTCGTACAGGATCGTACCGCCCGGTACGGACGGTACGTACCGGTTCGACAGGCCAACGGTACGCGGACCGCCCTGTACCTGTCCGTACTGTAGCAGTAGCACTGTAGCAGTGCTACAGTGCTCGATACACCTGGGTGTACCGAGCGGTATACCGTATCGTACAGGTACCGAGCCCGGGTCGAAACGCTGGTACGGTACGGTACGACAGACCTTGATTGAGAGGATCATGATAATCTTATAATGATTTATTTTTCTTAATAATATCCTTCCTAAGATTCTCCTGCAAGATGGTGCTCCCATCAAAGACACTAATCTTGGATCGAAGTAGAAGGAATTATTGGTAAGACAAAGATTTAGTAAGAGCATATGTAAGTTGATCAGAAGATGAGCTATGAGAGACACGTAACTCACCATTTTGAACTTTGTTATGAACAAAGTGAAAATCGATAACTATGTGCTTTATTCAAGAGTGAAATATAAGATTAGCATATAGATATGTTGTCCCGATATTGTCATAATATATAGACGGAGGATCAGAAAATGTGATAAATAGTTTATATAGTAATGATTGAATCCAACAAAGTTCAACAGTTGTAGAAGCAAATGCTCGATATCCAGCCTCCGTAGAAGATCTTGCAACAGAACGTTGTCTCTTGAAACTCCAAGAGATTAGATTGTGACCAAGGAATACGACATAAGCACTAGTAGATATCATGTCATCCTTATTACTTGTCTAATCAGCACTCGAAAATACATGAAGCAATAGAGGGGAGTCCTTTCGGAGAAATAAGTCGTGATTAATAGTGCCCTTTAAGTACCACAAAAAACGTTTAACGATTGTCCAATGGTTGAAAGTAAGATTGTGCATAAATTGAGATAATTTATTTACTGCATATGCAATGTCCGGACGAGTGAATGCTAAATCTTGTAGATTGCCAACAATTTGACGATACTCAGTGGCGTCACTAAGATTAACACTATCGGATACGGTAAAAGGAACACTTGTAGAGATTAGCATAGTAACAATATTATCTTCAAATATTTTGATGCGATCTAGAAGGTCATGAATATACTTTTATTGAGAAAGAAATAGACCATTTTCTGTGTGAATGACTTGCACACCAAGAAGATAGTTGAGGGACTCAGGATCTTTGATTGTAAACTTGTTTCCAAGCTACTGAATAAACTGATTAATTATTATTGATTTATTACCAGTAATAATTAAATCAACATAAACTAGTAAAAAAATGATTATGCCCTCACGAGAATAAATGAATAACGAATTATCGGATTGAGAATTATGAAATCCAACAGAAACTAGATGTGTTTGAAGTTCATGATACCAAGCACGAGGGGCCTACTTGAAACTATAAAGAGCCTTACGTAACTTATATATATCTTGAGGAAAATTTTGATCAATAAAACCTGGAGGTTTCCTCATAAATATATCATCGAAAATATGATCATGAAGAAATGCATTATTCACGTCCAACTATTGAAGTCCCCAATTGTTAGACAAGGCAAGACATAAAATAATATGAATTGTTGTTGGCATCAAGGTTCGCCGTATCGTACCATATCAGCGTTTCGACCCGGGCTCGGTACCGGTACGGTACGGTATACCGCTCGGTACACCCAGGTGTACCGAGCGGTACACTCACGTGTACCGAGCACTGTACACTGCTACAGTACTCGGTACGGTACGGAGCGGTCCGCGTACCACTGGCCTGTCGGACCGGTACGTACCGCCCGTACCGGGCGGTACAGTCCGGTACGGCAAACCTTGGTTGGCATCACAATTGGGCTAAAGGTGTCATGGTACTCGAGGTCTGGACATTGATGAAATCCCTTTGTAATAAGTCTTGCTTTATACTTATTAATGGGTCTATCATGATTTCGTTTGATACGAAAAACTCATTTACACCCTATAAGGTTTATACTATTCCGAATAAAGTCCCATATACTATTCCATAATAAAGCATTATATTCTTTAGTCATTGCTGCTCACCATTCTGGAATTTTTAAGGCTTGGTTGACAGTAGAAAGCCCATAAATAAAATTTTGAGATTGTTTTATGAAAACAAAGAAATGTTTATTTGGTTTAGAGATTTCATTTTTCGATCTAGTAACCTTAAGATGAATTAGTGTAGGGTCAATGATATCTCTAGGACGTGTTGGACAAGAATAATTTAAAATAGGGGATGTTGAAACCAAACCTTGTCGTGAATTCTATTGATGGGTGACACTCTCATAAGGCAGCTGGATGAATAAGGTAACATGTTGTTCATCATGCACCATTAAGAAAGGATCTGGTAGGCTCTGAGTGGATAGAGTTTTTGGATTGGTGGTTGGGGTTGATGTTTCAACTTGAACGAGAATGATAATATGAGGTGGCTTATGAATTCGAGGGACTCAATCAATAAAGTTATTAGAAGCAATGTCTGCCATACCGGATCGTACCGCCCGGTACGGGCGGTACGTACCGGTCCGACAGGCCAGCGGTACGCGGACCGCCCGGTACCGGGCAGCACAGTGCTACAGTGCTCGGTACACCGTACCATACCGGTACCGAGCCCGGGTCAAAACGCTGATATGATATGGTACGGCAGACCCTGATTGGAAGTTCGTCTAGGTAAGGAAGAGTCAAGTGATTTATAAGAAAAAACAAATTTTATAAAATCAACATGATGAAAAATGAAAATTATTTTAGTTAATGGATCAAAACAT
This sequence comes from Musa acuminata AAA Group, assembly GCF_036884655.1. Taxonomy (NCBI): domain Eukaryota; kingdom Viridiplantae; phylum Streptophyta; class Magnoliopsida; order Zingiberales; family Musaceae; genus Musa; species Musa acuminata. The sequence goes on along the minus strand of NC_088345.1, from coordinate 47,290,636 downwards.
TTAAAGGCACTTTGATTAGTAGAATATCCAAGAAAAACACATGTTTTTGATCGGATTTCTAATTTGTTATGGGTGTCAGGTTTTAACCATGGATAACATAAACACTCAAAAACACGTAATTTCCTATAGTTAGAAGTGGATCCAAATAGTTTGTCAAATGATGAAATCATATTGAGAACTAGAGTGGACATGTGATTAATAAGATAAGTTAATGTAACAAATACATAAGACCAAAATTTAAAAAAGTAAGGAAGCTTAAGTAAGGAGTGTGAGACCAGTTTGGACAATGTGCTTATGACAACGTTCCGTGGTCCCATTATGTTCAGGAGTATGTAAAGGGTTGAGAAAATGAAAGATTCCATTAGTTTCAAAAAAAGTTACGAAGCTTTTGAAATTCACCACCATTATTAGAGTAGAATGAAATTATGGATCGTTGAAAGAACTTTTCGACAATAAGTTTGAACTTAGGAAAAATAATGAATACTTTAAATTTTTGCTTTACGGGAAATAACCACATACTATGTGAAGTGACCAATAAAAATAAGATAGTAATCATGAGATTATATTGATGAAGGACCCAAACATCAAAATATATAAGTTCAAGAGGCGAATTACTTGTGAGAGAGGATGCAGATGATCCTCTCAATATCTTGATAATAGTAGACTAGTAGTAACATATTGGATCTTTTTTATAGGGGAAATAACTCTCATTTTGAACCAACCATTTGTTTTGCTGAGTTGGAGGGAGAAGTGTTTATCATTGGATCCGTATTTCATTTACTCACTATGTACTAATGATGCTTGGCGAGTCTTAGGATTCTGATTAGGTTCTGCCATCCTCATTCAACCTAGATAGAAATGGGCACAGTTTGTACCTTCATATGTTAGTAAAATTATATGTCCAAATGGAGTGATGTTTGCTTTATTTTTAAGAAAATAAATTTGATGTCTGAGAATGAGCATTTTGCTATAGTGTGGCTCTTTTTAAGTGGTCATAAATAAAGTTTTTGGAGTATTGAACTATCATATCCTATTTCAGTCTAGTCCATGGCTGTATTATATTTTTTCTGAATCGAACTTTCAACTGAAATAATGGGGGAATAACCCAGGCAACCTTGTTTCTACATAATAGTTGTTTTGCTTTTCTCCATATGATGCTGTTCTTTATAGTTAAGAGTTACTTTTTATCAGCTACATTTGTTACTTGTAGTTAGAACTGAATATAAAGCGAGAATTCATTGATTAGATGGACTTATGTCAACAGTTGACATTTAAAAGCCTAAAAGAAGCTGTTGCTCTGCTGCTGCAGTTGGCTGTCAAAATACATATAGGGCCAAGAGTGTCACTTATTTAAAAAGAGAGCTTTCCAGATTGAATAGGAGAAGAATGTTCTCTGTGGTTCCCAGAAGCACTCGTTCATCATCGTCAGGAGGGAATCCAGATGACTTAAAGCCATCAGACAAAGAGGAGGTATGCTGCACAATAGATGCATATTATAGTGTTTAGTGCCAATAGGCTGTTAATGTATCTGATTTTTCTTTTCTGTTGGAAGAAAACACCACGTATCATAAACATGTAGTCACTCCCACATCTTTTCTCAAAAAATGAACAAATAGGCATGAAAGTCTGACAGAGCAACTGAAATAACCTAGAATGAATCCAGCTGTGCAAATACTTCGAACCGATGCAAATATTGTGAAAAATGTGAACTAAATCTCATGTCTGCAAAGCTCTTCCAGGCTGGGTATAATATTTGACATCTGGGATGTTCTTCATGGACTGGGTACATCTTCTATAGAGCAAAACTGATTTCTTCTTTCATTTCACAATGCCAATTGAGCGATTCAACCTCATGTTCAAAATATTCTCTTTGACACGAGGGTGTTGTATCCTCCTGACCAGGCAGATGGAATGTGAGGATGCAACACTCTGATCATTTATTTAGGACCTTTTTCTAGTTCGCTGAAGGTGAGAACGGGTTATGTCAATTCTTCCTTGAAGATTTTTCCATGTTTGATCTCATGCTACAGTATTATGGAAAAAAAGATGTCTATTTCCTTGCAAATGCTGGCTTCTAAATTTTGACGCCTTTTCCAAATTGTGGTCCTATTGCTGCCCAATATTGACATATATAAACATGTGAACATGAGCAAAGGTTAATTCTAGTCCCTAAATCTTATAGAAAGCAATAAGGAAAAATTGGTTTAGGAGAAAATCAGTGAGCATTATGCAAGATTGTGTTAGTAAGAAAAATGATTGGTCTCAGATGTACCATGGATAACTTCTAAAGCTGGTATAGTTCTCTTCCTGTTTGTGCTAATGCCAGTTTTCTATGTGGTCATTTAGCCATTATACTAGATACATGTCTAGCTGTTCTCCTCTTAATATATCACCTTAGAGGTTCTCATGATATTTATTTTAAAAATTGTAAATCTTTTGGATATACATTTATCTTAATCATCCATAACACATGGAACAATATATTTCTGATTTTATTTGACAAGATTTATGGGTGCCTTCTTTGGAACTTGATTCTACTGTTGTTTGACCTTTACATGGTCTTTCAGGACCAAGATCACATTACAACTTCGTTCAAAAACACACAATTCTCTTGTAATTGTTGTGATTTTTTATTCTGGTCTAAGTCATCTTGTTGAATCTGATCTGCAGTACTCTGTACTGGAAAGACATCTAAAAGATTATTCCAATTATTGTGTGTGGGAACAGATGCCCATGATTTGGAGTAATGCTTTTATTAATACTAGCACATGAGAAAGTCTTTGTTTTTGCTGTACTTAATTATTTAGTGCTTTGTTATCATTTATCAATATTAGCACAGCACAAAGTCTCCAGCATTTGCCACAATATCAATATCCTACCTTCCTTTTCCTTGAAAATTATTGGTTCTTTCCCACCAGGATTTCATTGAATAAGCAGTCATTATCCCACCATGTAATTTTCTCTGCTGTAGACTCTGATTGATTAATCAGCTCTTCGAGATGAAATGTTGGTGAAAGTGATGTTTAGACTTAATATTTTGTCATGCAGGTTCCATTTGGATACACAAGAAAGGATGTTTTACTGATTGGTCTTATAGTCACCTTAGCAGGCATTGGTTTAAAAAGTGGACTGGAGGTAATGCTAATTCTTCAACTCAGTTTCTCCATCAGATTCTCCAATCTATGCAACCATATTTTTTAGATGAGAAGTTGGTAGAACTTATCTGGAACCTTGACTAAGGAAAAAGTTAATGAGATTGTGGAGAATCTAATCTACTTATTAGCACACACAGATGACATCTGTTACTTCGTATAAGAACTTCCATGCTGCAATTTTTTTAATCTTATCTTTTTCATTTGCTTCAGTTTGCTGGGGTTGATCCTTTGCAAGCAGGGAATGTGGTTCAATTGTTTATTGTCCTGGGCCTAACAGTTGGATGGATTTCTACATACATGTTTAGAGTTGCAAACAAAGATATGACTTATGCTCAGCAGTTAAGAGACTATGAAAAGAAAGTCATGGAGGTCAGTAATGCTTCCTTCAGTTCAGAAAACTATTTCCTCCAAGTTGATCTCACAAATGCTTGTCTTGTACATCTGTTTCTTTTGTACTTCGACTTTTTGGATGTAAATTTCTCTTTTGAGTTTGCATATCTATTTGAGATTGATAATGGTATTCTTGAAATGTTTGAAAATAAAATGAATCCATGTCAAATTTCTGAAGTTGTGATGTTACTCTGAATATGAAAATGCACACCCAAGATTACTCCTAGAAAGTTAAGACTTGCAGTAAGCGAGCGTACAAGGTGCTTTTGGTATTTGAGGTATTGGAGTTGGTAAGTGTTTTTTTATTCCTAAAACTGGTATTCTTGGATGACAAGGAATCCAATTATAGAAAGACTTTTATGAAAAAGAAAAAGTTATTCTATAAACATGTTTATATGAGAAGTTGTGTAAAGGGAATTTATGTCTGAATTAAGTTAAAAATATGAAAATTTTGGTTTTGGTCCATGGACATTAGCAAAGAGTGTTGCTTTTGATATCAAGGTAAAACTATAATTTTCAATACCAAGAATATGTTTGTTCAAATTTATCTTGGAACATTGATCCCCATTAGTGTCTTAGAGAAATTTTAGAAGATCCTATGGGATTTACATGACTGTATAAAATGACAATTGATAAATTTCTTTTACTAGATAAATGACGAAAGTTTCCTAAATTCCAGAAACGTTTAGAGGGACTTACTGAAGCTGAACTGGAGGCATTGCTCGAGCAAGTAGAAGAAGAGAAGAGACGCCTGGCAAGTGGTGAGCAAATTAATTGAAGTTCTTCCAAATCCAAAGATGATAATACCATAGAGCCAGATGTGAAGAAAGGTCAAAGCATCTGCATTCTTATACATATGTTGTCATCCTCCCACCAATATCAACGTGAAACCATGTGTCATGAGCTCTTTTATCTTCATCTGTTGTATAGTTTGCAGTTGTTGGATGGCTAATTGAAATATTTTCATCCAATTAGAAAAATAAAATCACTTTCTTACTTCTCTTTACTATAATTAAAGCTAATGGAAGTTGGAATTCTCCTTGAAGTTCCCTTGAAATTCCTCTAAAATATAAATCAGCTTTGACATTGTCTTCATGTCCATGATTTGTAGAGTTTCCAATTGTGGTTTCACACTGTGGGATTCAGCTGGTGTATGCATAAAAATATACTGAGATATTGGGACTTCATTGATGGTGCTTATAAATGCTAACACATATATCTTCTTTTGCATGGTGACTATAATTTCACTTCTGTGATCTTGTGACTATAAATTGAAGGGAGAGAGATGTGGTGCATTAGATTTACTTGTCAAAAGTTAACTATTTCAAATCTTATCCAATTAATTTTGAGAATATCTCAACTTTTGACTGTCAATAATAAGATCTTGGGATTGAATTTTGTCAAAAGAAATTGGAATCAGTTCAAATGAGTTCATGTGCATATTTTGACAAAAAAAGATCAATATAATAATACATCATATTTGCCACATGAATTTGCTAAAATTGCCTAAAATTGAACCTTCTATTATGGTCAAAATATTACTTTATGTCTTAACCTTAATTTTTGTTCTTGCAGCAGATACGATTCGACGGCTGGGATCGCTTGGGTATTTTTTTGGGTCGGCGTCCGCTTCCCCATTTCGCTATCGAAACAAGGATCCGAGAAGATCTAAGGGCTGTCGGGGCTGCCACGATAGCACGGACGTGGTCCCTACCTTTTTCGCCCTCCTCTCACGCTCCGTTTAGGTTCCGACAAGAGGAGAACAATAAAGATGCGAAGGGGGAACCGAGCGACCAAACCCCGCTCCCAGACCTCCAGGTGCACAAGGCGAAGAGAGAGATGCGAGCAAGAGGAGCCGAGACCGCCCGAGGTCTGTGAGGATTGCTGCATCTCTACCCGTAGCCTACGATCCTTGACCTTGCTACTGGTTGTTACCGGTAATCGGTTCTTCGATTAGTGTCCCTTTTTCTCCCAGTTTGCTGCTGTCTTGGACCACTATTATAGCGAGAGATTTGGTCGAGGAATCTGCTTCCGCTGTCGAATCTGTGAGCTCTCTTTTGTGTCGTTGCGGCAAGTTAGTGCTTTTTGTGCTTCCGAGCTTTTTCAAGATTCGATTTTGATCGACTTCTGGGATTTCCGTTGGCTTGCTCGAAGATCCCTGAAGGGTTTTCGTAGATGTTCTTTTGTTAATTCTTTGCTGCTTCTACCGCTTTGATGTCTTTTGTCAAATGCTTTTAGCTTGTTTTTCTTTTATTCCCTTTGTCATAGCTTGTTAGCTTCTAAACATATAGCTGCAAGTATGTCTCCGCTCCAAAAGCAGTCGTCTTGCCTTCTGAAGTTGGATAAAGAACCTTTTTTTTGTTTTGTTTTCTTTTCCTTTGTATTCTTTAAGTGATGTTGGCTTATTTGCACTTCTTAATCGAGTTCATAGTGGTTCATTCTGTTAGGAAAAAGGAACTTTTTCTTCCTAGCTTTTCGAAGTTCGATTTTGATGAACTTAGCGGTTTTCCTTGGCTTGTTCAAAGATCGCTAAGATGTTTTGCCTCGCTGTTATTTTATTAGTTCTTTCTTACTCCTGATTTGGCGTGCTTGTAGCTTATTTTGTTCTTTATAGTAGTTCATGCTGTTATAAAGAGAAGGGAAATTACCTGAGTACTTCATTAAATTGGTTCTTCTTGTTCTGCAGCTTCCAGTGTTTTGTTTGCCATGGAAAGGCATTCCAATTGCACTCCTTCGTCCAGTGAAAATGGGGTCTTGGATGTGAAACCACTACGATCTTTGGCTCCGATGTTCCCTGCACCATTCGGCTTCAATGCTATTACACAGTCAACTGTCCCACCCTTTGTTTGTGTCACCCCCTTTGGCTCATCCCCTGCTGGCTCTGATTCATCATATCCTTCAGGAGTCCCACCGGCGTTCCCCCCTTTCAGCTTTCACGAAGCTCCCAACCAAAAGCCATCAAACCCTGACCCTGTCTCTTTTGCTACTCGTGTTGTAGATACTCATGTTGCAATGACGCCTGGTGCTAATGGCTCTCTGCGGGCCTCTCCATTCTCCACTTCTGCCAAGACACCAACCTCCGGTACTTTTTGGACACCATCAGCGACCAATGTTTCCATAGATGAGGATGAGGACCCTTCTCTTGATGACAATATGCCAGCATCAGGCAGAAAGACTAAGAGGGCAGGACGCCGAAGTAGCAACCAGGCGGGCAGCTCAGGGACAGATGTCAAGCGCAAACGACCTAATAAGAGTCTGAACACTGAGCTTCCCCTATTGCCCTCTTCATCAAACCACCCCAGGGAGTCTGTGGAGATTGTCCTCATGACCTATGATGCACTTCGCAGGAGGCTTCTGCAGTTGGATGAAGCAAAAGATGTAAACAGGCGCCAAGATCTGAAGGCTGGGGCCATCATGTCTGGTAAGGATCTCAAGGCTAATGCAGGAAAGAGGATCGGACCTGTCCCAGGAGTTGAAATTGGGGATATTTTCTATTTTAGGTTTGAGATGTGCTTGATTGGATTGCATGCTCCTAGCATGGCCGGTATTGATTACATGACAGCTAGTTTTTCTGACAAAGATGAGCCTGTTGCCATTTGTATTGTCTCGGCTGGTGGTTATGAGAATGAAGATGATGATGTCGATGTTTTAATTTACAGCGGCCAGGGAGGTAGTGGTAAGCATGATAAGAAGCAACCAGATGACCAGAAACTGGAAAGGGGTAACCTTGCTCTCGAAAGAAGCTTGCACAGGAAGAATCAGATCCGGGTTGTACGTAGTACCAAAGATGTTAGCTGTCCAACTGGCAAAATATACATCTATGATGGTCTTTATAAGATTGATGACTCATGGGTTGAGAAAGGTAAGACAGGATTCAATATTTTCAAGTACAAGTTGCTGAGAGAACCAGGGCAGCCTGATGGAATTGCGGTATGGAAAATGATCCAGAAGTGGAAAGAGAACCCATCATCTAGAGGCAGAGTCATATTGCCTGACATATCATCAGGTGCAGAAAACATACCTGTTTGCCTTATCAATGATGTTGATGATGAGAGAGGTCCAAACCATTTTGTATATGTAACCACCGTTAAACATTTGTGTCATACTATCTCAAAGAAGCCTTTAGAGGGTTGCATGTGTCTTAGTGTGTGTCTCCCTGGTGATACCAACTGCTTTTGTGCACAACAAAATGATGGTGATTTACCATATAATTCGATGGGGCTTCTTGTGAGACGGAAGCCTCTGATTTATGAGTGCAGTGTTTCTTGTCAATGCTCTTTTAATTGCCGAAATAGGGTGACCCAAAAGGGAATTAGGCTCCACTTTGAAGTTTTCAGGACAAAGGACCGTGGTTGGGGTCTCCGTTCCTGGGACCCTATCAGGGCAGGTACATTCATTTGTGAATATGCAGGTGAGGTTATCAGTAAAACCAGAGTTGAAGATGATGGTGAAGAAGATGAGTATATTTTTCAAGCGACATATCTTGGTGAGAAAGCTTCCAGATGGAATTGTGGGCCTGAGTTACTAGAAGATCCAGATATAAATAACTCAAATGAGGTGTTTAGACCATTTCCTATTACGATAAGTGCAAAGAATTCAGGAAACATAGCACGTTTTATGAATCATAGCTGCTCGCCTAATGTCTTTTGGCAACCAGTTCTATATGATCATGGTGATGAAGATTATCCACATATAATGTTCTTTGCAATCAAACACATTCCTCCCATGACTGAACTGACATATGATTATGGTCTGCATGGAGATGAAGCTGGTCAACAGAAAATTGGAACTGGCTTTATATCGCAGAGAGCTAAGAAGTGCCTGTGTGGATCTCCAAATTGTCGAGGCTATTTTGGCTAATTTTGAGCAACAATATTGAGTACATAAGCATCTACCTGCTCTCAAGGTAAGGAGCTGCTTTCTGTTGTTTGTTCTTTCTGGTGATATCATGCATCTTGGTAATCTTGCTGAACTAGATAAATAAGTAGTCACCTCATTGTCTCGCATTATCCTTGTAATTTTATTTATGGCGATTATTGGCTTTGTTTTTTGCCTCATGTTGTTGAAAAATCTAATTAGTCAGTTGGATTGCTATCTACATATGAGTTCAAGAAGACTTGATAATGAGCTGGTAGGATTTTTTAATACATTGTAAACAGGGAATATGCTTTATAAATAAATGGGTACACATTTTCTTAGAAAAGCTGATCTTTCCCTCCTTCCTGACTAGTTTCCATTTCAAGCCTCTTCCCTGATGGATGACATGTGACACCTTTTCTGATCACGATGAAGATAACTGCATCCGGGGGAGGATATTGTTTTAGGATAGGAATGAGGGGTTTCGTGTCCTTGTGGGGAGGTGATTGAAATTAGCTACAACCTATAAGTTCACCATTGTAAATTTGATTTTTATGGGTACAACTTGCTCAAAGATACTGTACTCGTTACCTCAGTCATCTAGAATTCTTGACATTGTATAATTAGCAACTTAAGGTCACACGTTAACATACTCTATTTAATTATCTTGCATCTTCATAAGGTAAAATGCAGTAGGAGTAAAATTAGAGAACAGAACAAACATGCAACTCCAATGATAAAAGCTTACATTTGTTTGTATCAGAATATATTTTCAGATGTCAAAGCATCATAAAATAGGATAAACTTTCAATTACCGTATATACCTTCATATTTTGCTATGGCATTCTTCCCAAATGTTGTAATTTATTATTTAAGAATGCTTTTTTCTTAATTATGTCTTTTTGAACTCAAAACTATATTCCAATTAGTTAGACAAATGAAGTCAGAGCAGCAGTGATATGTTTGCTGTATGTTTTAATATATGGAAGAACCTTGATATGCCATTTGATAATCATGGGAGTCAAAACATGTACAAAACACAAATACTGATGAGCTACAATATCTCTCCTTATGTCTATAAGTGTTGGGCTGGGAGTTGGGTTTAAGCTTGGCCCATATGATATGGCATCTGGTTCAGCCTGTCATGTCAAACTTAATAAAAGCTCAGTGCTTGGTACAGGCCTGTACCTTGCAGTCCCTTCATTGTCCATCCAGCCACCATGAGGGAAATATTAGAATGATGCATTTTATCATTCACGGCCAACCTATCATCAGTCCTCCTGGAAGTTATCTTAACTCTCAGTGGAGTGCCTTTATTATCAGAGTCATATATGGAAATTTTGAAAATTTCTACTGGCACCATAATCATCCTCTTTCTTTGGACCTCAATGATGACATCAGAGTTTGCGTAAATGTTTTCACTTCGTTGAGGTTGCTTCCACTGCCTTCCTTTCTTGGCTTCTCTGCCTTTGATGGCATAATAGACCATTAAAGGGGTGTCATCCTCCATTGGTGGAGCTCCTCTAGCTGCAATATCAAGGTTGTCGCTGTAAAACAAACAATGACAATGGTTAGAAGGGCTGCGAAGTGTAGAAAGATCAATGACATTAGGATAAGTAATGGGTGAGACATCTTGGGACTGATTTATGTGATTCTGGGTGAGCATGATCAGAACCTGAGACCATGTCAGACCAAAAGACTATTTGGGTTGATGACACAAAAGCCTAAAGAAAGCTGGCCTTCGCCAGGGCTTCCGTCGGCTCATAGCCAGCTCTTGTGGGAAACCATGAAACTAGTCATTGCTAATTCTTCTTGTAGCTTTTGTATATTTGCTATCATCAGCATGTTTCATTGTTTAGAGGCATCTGTATTGCTGCCACATTAATTTCCTTCCCAAGCAGAGGTCACGCGGACTGAAAGCCTTGGGAGGTAGTCAGAAGGAATCGAGTTAGACAATTGCCTTCGGGTTACAGCTAGAACTTCTATTAGAAAATTTCATGTCCAATATATTACCTTATTTTTAGTAATTTCATTGAAGAAAATAGAAAACATATGGATTTGGTCTCCATTAAAGAATTTCCTATTTGAAAACATCTTGTCTCTCCCTCCTGTGTTCTTTTAGGCCTTCAAACCCTAGTACATCATGATCAGGGCACAAAGATTGGCTGTCAAAAGAGGCTTATCGGCTGTGGCTCGTTCTCTTTATTTGTTTAATATCAGTGAACTCGTTTTACACTAAGATGAATAATTCAGGTACTGTGGGTTATCTTGATCCTTACCATAGACCAATAATCTTAATTTAGTATCGAGATTGCCAAATGTTGGTCAGCATTACCAACAGAACTACTAGGTTAATTTACGTTCATTGAGAAAAATTAATGGTAGGGTGGATGCTAGATTTAAAATTAAAGATATGTGCACGTTCTGATCGAGCTCTTAGTCTTGTAAATTCTAGATTTTAAATTTTCGAAAGAAGTGCACATTTGATGAATGATTTTTAACTTGTGATTTGGGTCTTCTTTCCAGTTTGTTGTGCTGATACCTTTGATGCATATGATGGGAGATGGTGTTCGAGAGGCTGTGGCATCGTCGCCGTCATAGCTTTGTGGCATTGTGACCTTTTTGAATGTCAGCAAATTTTAGGCAGGGGCAGATACAGTGTAGACTACTGACTGCAGATTTTGTTATATGTATTCACCACATGGTTGCCTTTAGGATGCACTGTGCAGGAAGTATTACTGCTGCAGTGAAACATTGGTGCCCGACATGCTCTGGAATTATGTTAGGCATTGTAGAATGTTGAGGGATGCATTCCCGCTTAGTGCCTCCATGTACAACATTATTGGTAGTTCAAGTTTAAACTTAGTTTCTTTTTTGGGGCAAACAGAGTCTGGTAATTGCATGGCGCAGGTGATTTTTTCTGCAGTTCCGACTTCTCCCCAGTGGTTTCGGGGAGCTTTCATTTGCTTCAACAGATCTGATACCATAGGCGATTGAGCTGGTTTCCTCGCCAACTCAACCACAACATTCTCTTTGTTTACTTGAACTCATTTTTTCCTATTTTCGATGCAAAGACAAGTGGTGAACACAGAATTATTTCAGCTAAAAAAGTTAATATATTTCATTTTAAAGATGATTGATGTTGAAATGGTACAGCACATTGGGCTTGTCTTGCCTGGGAATTTTGTGGCATCAGTTCGCTGAACAGTGAAGTACTGCCAATTCATGAGAGAGAGAGAGAGAGAGAGAGAGAGAGAGAGAGAGAGAGAGAGAGGCTCAACAACAACTAAAGTCTGTGGTGGGCGATAAATACTGAAGGTTTAAAAAACCGGTTAATATTGAACATGATTTCTGATACAGAGTCATAATACCAATATTGATCCGTAGATTATAATACCAATAATGGATCGAGATATAAAACCTTGTTTTGAATGCAGGTCTGGTGATCATATCATGGACGACTTACCCAATGTGGTGACAACACAAGCTTAATAGTTCCTGCATGCTTCCTTCACAACCAACCTCAAAAACCTTCTTGATGCACACTGCACTTAAGCTGGATACAAGTTCATATTCCATTTCAATACTTCATCGACAGTGATCTAGAAGAAGAAGAACAAGATTCACAAACAAAGGGATGTCAACTCTAAGATGGTCCAGGAGGGCCTCGAGTGTACTGCTGCACTGCAGGTTGTGGTGCAGGTGGTGGTGGTGGCGGTCGTGGAGCCATCATCGGTGGGTATGGAGGGTACTGCTGATATGGCGGTGGCAGTGGGGCCATGTACCCGTATGGTGGATAATATGGCGGCCGGTACTGACTCCCTTGGGGATGTGGAGGAGCCATGGGAAAAGCATGCCCGTGAAGATTTGGTGCTTGCTGCTCTGGCTGCTTCTCCGACCCGCTTTTGTTGTTGCTACCTTCTTGTGTCGGGACTAGCGCGCCCATTCTTTGAGGATCGGTGGACGGGTAGAATGTCCGTGCAGCTTGCGGTGGCGCGGGAATGTTGAAGTAGTTGAGGGGTGGCTGCTGGTGGTTCTCGGTGCCAGGTGGGAGCGGCTGATGGTTGCTCTGCTGCTGAGATATGACAGCCCTTGGAAGCAGCCCGGCATGTGTGACAACACCCTGTCTTCCGGCATCATCATCCTGTGCCTCTCCCTCTGGTTTTGAGGCCTGTGGTCTTCCCCACATCAGCTTTAATCTGAGACCCTTTATGACAAGCTTGTTAGCAAGTTCCTCTGCAGCTTTTTCAGCAGCATCTCTTGTTGTGTAAGTTACAAATGCACATGCTCGCTGGAGCACCATCCTGATGGATTCGATCTCACCATGGGCATAGAAGTGGTCCCTCAGATCCTGCTCGGAAATACGGGCATCTAGGCCACCAACATATAGGGTCTTTATACTCTCATCTTCTGGGGGATTTAGAGAAGGCATCTCACCAGCCTTGCTTAAAAGCTTCTGAGCAACAGGGTCATTCACTCTGAATTCAAGAAAAAGAGTGTCATTACAATCAATTCATCTGTTCAAGAGAAAATAAAAAATGTCGCTCGAACTAAATAGGTCTCTACAGACTAGAGTGAGAATGGAAATTGCAGATAGAATGATGCAGTGCTGCCTGAACAAACTCCTGATTCAGATGCTATATACTTGATTCTACTTGAAAAGTGAAATCCCTAACCATTTTCTAGAGCAAACTAAACCTAAACTAGAAACACTTGCTATCCCCGGGAATCATGTACTACAAAAAGGCAAATCCCACAGGATAAACTGGATAAGAAATGCAACAAACCTCTATTTAGTAGAGATTGTACCTAAATCAACATATCTGGTTCTAATATTTTTCTATCATATCTTTTGTTTTAAAGGGAATTTTTGACAATGAAAGTACCACAAATAACATCATGATGCAGATTGCTATAACAGAAAACAATCTGAAATATTAGAAGTATAATATAGATATAGCAAAGACTGCAATTTACTCCTATTGACTAGAAATAGCTAGTGAAATGACCCATCAATAGGCCTAATGAAACATATACTGGTCTAATAACATGGTAAAACTGCACACTAATACCAAATCAAGTTGGCACATACCAGGCATTATACCACTGTACCATAGCAATTGATAGCTAGCAACAACAACAAGAACAATAATAAAACTATAAGTCCCAACTATTTGAAGTCTGCTATATAAATCTTTTGCTGCCATTTTGATTTGTAAAAAGCCAGCAATTGATGCCTTGAATAGGTAAATTATTGGTAATGTAGATATCGATTGTGTTGACTTCCAGATAAATTTTCTCCACTTGTGCTGCATTATTGCTTACATTAAACATAGAGTTAGCCAGTATACATACCCATAATATCTATCCTTTATATTCTGCTGAGATAATTCACCAATTTCAGGCATCTCATGTCGATATGGACATTCAGCTCCACGAGTGCATTCACCACGCAAATAGAAACTACAAACATGGGCTCGATTTCTTTTATAGTATGGTGTTGTCCTTTGAAGCTTTAAGATGGTGTCATTTGGAAGCACTTTTCCATACGAAGATTCGTAATCTATGCCACCTCTGGCCTGTAAAAAGAAAATTTCAGCAGAGACTAACACAAACAACAAGTAGGGACAATATACTGTTGGATTGGTGTGACAAGAACGAAGAATAACATATCACTAGCTAATACCACAAAAACAAGCAATAAATATATGCGTAGATTATTAAGAAGCAAAAAATGCAAGCAAAGAAGCATATTGGTAGCTGATGAGAAGACAATCTACAGTAAGCTGTTTAGAGCAGAACTATGGGCTCAACTCCAGCTTGCATCCTATTTATGAATAAATTAAGTTGTTAATTAGCTAATTTACTAACTAGTTACAGTTGTATTAACCAAGGTTCGCAATATCGTACCGTACCGACGTTTCGACGTTCGCTCGGTACGGTACGAAACGACATACCGAGCGGTATACCGCTCGGTATATATATATATATATATATATATATATATATGAAAGAGGCGCCTCGGCGACGTCGCCTTTTTCTAAAATATTTATATTTAAATATATATATATATATATATTATTTTATTATTATTTTTCGTTCCGCCAGGTGGCTGGCAATCCGCGTATCGATATGCCGTCGGACCGATATGTACCGCCCGTACCGGACGGTATCATTCGGTATTGCCTACCTTGGTATTAACTGATTTTAGAAACCAAATTACTGATTTTTTTTTTTTTTTAATCATAAACTTACATCATGACTTATTCTTATGTGCCACTATGTTTCTTTCTAAAGGATGCACAACCTGATACACTAGGCTTTTGCCGTTGCTGACTTGAAGGATCAACATAAGCAACATTATCCTTACAAATACAAAGACTGTTTCGACGATTTGAACCTTGGTCAACCCAATTGATAAGAAGCAACCTTCTCATGGTGCCAAGACTTGTTCCATTCCACCCTTCAGTTACATTTCTCTTCTAAACTACCAACTGAAAAGAACAAAGGGATGCCCAAGTAATCTAAGATCTCTCCCTTTGTTTTCAGTTCTTCAACTTGCATATCAGGCTTGATCATCATAAAAGCACTTCAATCTACAGGAAAACCCCTTTGGGCTTTGAAGACATGATGTGGACGGACATGAAAAATACTCATGTATTCTACTGAGTCAAATTAAATCAACTAATCTGTTTTAAGGACTTTCTGTTTTCTGGAAGTGTTTTCAGTTCTTCAACTTGCATATCAGGCTTGATCATCATAAAAGCACTTCAATCTACAGGAAAACCCCTTTGGGCTTTGAAGACATGATGTGGACGGACATGAAAAATACTCATGTATTCTACTGAGTCAAATTAAATCAACTAATCTGTTTTAAGGACTTTCTGTTTTCTGGAAGTGCTTGAACTTTCACACAACTAGATTAATTCCAAATGCCAACCAATGAATCAAAATTATAAAAAGGTCTAATTCAAGTTGACTATTTCTACCCCACAAGTTAGCTATTCTACCAGCCACTACAATTAAACAAGGTAAATGTTTACAAAATCCACTTGTACCAGAAAAGCAGATAATAAAGTACACTGCAAGCAATAGGTACAGTAAACAACATTGATAAAGCATACATGACATGGAGTCCAGGTGAATGAATAAAAAGCACTAGAAAACAAACACACCAGTGTTGGCCAGGCAGAGAAACAAACACACACTCCACAGAAGAAAACTGAAACATAATAATCTGATGTGAATGGCAAGCAAAGGAACAAAAAAAGTGACTATCATACCCTGCGGTCATGTTCTTCAGCAAAATACTCTCTATTCACATCACTCTTTGGGATGGCATCATTAGAATTGATAGCGAGGGCAGTGTCCCGAACTTGAACTGGTAGACCATATTCAAGATCAAGGACACACACCTGGCAGACGTTCTTCAGCTTACAGCATGTCTGGCAGATCTCTGTCTTCTTGTACCTTGCATCACGTCCAGGCCTCCATCTGAAGACGGTGAAAGGCCGTTTGCAGATCTTACATTCCTTGTCATAATCAGCCTTTGTCTGAACAATGAGAAAGAAAAAAGCCACTGAAGAAACACATTTCCAATTACACAATAGACAGTTAAACAAGACCATAATATAGAAGACGAGGTCCACAGTGCAAGGACACCTGCACTTTTCCTCCATAAAAGTTTTTAAAATTATTTCAAATTTATAATGGAAATATATGGATGTGGAAGCAACCAGTACATACGAACCCGATACATATTGGTGGCAACCTACATTCCCACCCCAAGTAAACAACATGCTATAAACATGGAACAACTCAAGGTACAAGTTATTTCTTACTTAAGGATGTACTTCAGCCACCATAATAACCAAAACAGCCACAAGTTTTATTCATTCTTAGCAGTGGCAACAAAAAAAAATCGATAACAAGCCAAAACCAGGAACGAGGGAATCATTTGAAAGAACAGAAAAAGGGTTCTGTGTACTCTTCTATTAGTAGTGTGGGTTTCTAGTACTACGTTTGGACGGCAAAGTTAACCAAAGCCAAGCACATAAATAACCTTGGAACTTTAGCATCAGCAGAGAACCTCAGATTCCACTTCACAATGCGGACCACATCAGAGATCCAAATGAAAACAGTACAGGAAATAACATACTCCTCAACCAAAACCTCACCCGAATAGCAACAATAGCCCCAATCCAGCGCAGCAACTGTCGGATCCAAACCTCAAGTTGAGGGAGCGGAGCAACATATGAAGCTTCATCCTGATCGAGAACCTAACTAAACCAAAGGAGACTCTCCAAAATAGCCTTAAAATGTTACACGCGAAACAAGATCAGGATTTGCGGTCTCGTTACCAACCTTAAGAAATAGGCTTCCAAAAGAGTCTAATCTTTAACTCGAAACCTCACAAAGTAAGATCTCGTACTTCAGAGATCAACCGACTCATATCCCCTTGACCTAAACATCTTGAATCGCTCGGAGATTAGAACCTATATTTCCCTCAGACGGAATCATTGGAGTTCCTCCGAAAAAACATAGATTCCTCTACGAAAAAGAGCAAGAGAAACCAATCGAGCGGCACAATGAAGGAGGAATACGAATTCAAGATATGGATCGAGCGTACCATTCGGATGTAAGGGTTGTCGCCCAGGCAGGACTCGCAGATGATGGGGAAATCGGACCGCTCCCATCCGTCGGCCTGCGCGTCCCTCAGCAGCCGGTGCGCCATCGGGGAGAGAGAGAGAGAGAGGGCGAATTATGATGTCACGTGATATGGAGACTATGAGGGGCTCAAAAGAGATCAAATCGAAGTGAGCTTGACCCGAATAATTTAGGCCGGTCCAGATTCAAAATCCTATCGGGCCCAAACTCCGAGTAACCCGACCCGTCACACTTTTATCACATTTTTGTTCGCATAAAAATGGCAAATGATGATTTCGTTTCTAAAACATTTCTAAAAATTAATCGAGATGGAAATAGTATCACTTGTCTCACTCTGTCCAGTCCTCATACATATATTCTTTATTAATTTATAAATATAACTAAAACTATATACAATGATTTAACGTGTCTTCCCATATGTTATTCACGTTCGGATGGGGCAAAAATAATATTATCATCTATTTTATTTCTTACATTAATGAGTATCTCATACACTGACAATATTCTATTTTTCACTCTTAATGTCTTTCTTTTTTTAATAGCTAAAATAATAATTATAAGACGATGTCAAGACTTTATGATCAGCCTATATATATATATATATATATATATATATATATATATATATATATATATATATATATATATATATATATATACCATTCGATATTGCTATAAAAAACCTAAATACCGAATTGGTATCCTTGGCATTGATAAATATCAATAGGAACGTATCAACATAATAGGCATTTAAAATCGATTTTGCAAGTACAAAACTACTTTGCTCATTTCTTAAATTTCTTATTATTCATTTTAGGAGTCTTTTTTATGATCATTCTTATTATTTATTACTAAAAGATTGAAAATAGAAAACAAATAAATTACTTATATATAATTTTATTTGTATTTGTTTCTATTTTTAATCTTTTAGGAATGAATAATAAGAATGACCATAAAAAAAAAATCTCAAAATGAATAAATTAGCAAGAGTAAACAGTTTCATACTTGCAAAGAACGTTTAAAATACCCTCATAAATTAAATCAAATAAAAGTGGGCTTCAACACAATGGAAAAATGACAAGCCCGCTTGTTAATTAGGCAGTAATCCATCACTGATTCTTACTAGTTATTTAACTTCTTACTCTGTGAAGCACCTTTGCATTTAAAATGTGATCCTTTGCATGGCTGGACTTGTCATCACTGGTGAAAGCCTGGATAGAAAGATAAAGAGAGACCAGAGTAAGGTGAGTACAAGACAATGCCAAGTAGTTTTAATTCATCAACATGAGACAAACACCATGAGAAGATATATGGCAAAGGCAAATGTATGGTACTCTCTAAGATCGTAATAAATCAAACAAGCACAAGAGTTCACTCATAATTATTAGTCTCTCAAACCAGAATTCCTATCATGAGGAGGATGAGTCATGGCCATTGGCAGTGTTCGCAGGAGGCAGCTGCTCAGCTACAGGCACAGAAGCTCCATTCTGAGGAGAGAAAGAGTTGGTGACAGCAACTGGGAAGAAGAAAGCCAGAAACAGGTAGAAATTGCAACTTCGGGCAGAAAATGAACTCTAATTTACTTAAAGGCACCATTCACATGACATAGCTCTATGTGCATACATCCCACGGCATTGTGATGGTAATTGTGACATCCAAAAGGAGAAAAGTCAATCAAGCGACTTTGAGGCTTTGTGTAAGCAATAAAGTTCATTAGATGAAAATAAAACAACTTACCACTTCAATTCCTTCTGACGTGCCGCTTTGCATAAGCAAAGATGGATTTTTCGAGAGGTCCCTCAATGTACCCTGCAGAATCCAGAATAAGGATCAAATAATTCAAACATCAGAAGTTAACAGATGATAAATGCCAATTCTTCACAGTGCTACAAAGAAGCTCTGTTACTTTATGCTTCCTCGCATATACAACACAAAGGAAACCTAAAGATTCTGTTCTATATTTCATATAGCATCTCAACACACATTATAAAAAATACATTCAAAACACACAAAAGGCATCATAAAATATAATTCATCTCTCAAAACTGTATATCCAAAACAAACATAATATCAATTTATACAATCATCACGAGGTTGGAAACAGAGCATAAAGATAGGGCTCAGACCAATCCAATGCTTCACAATCTAATTTAATCCAATTATGATTTATGTCCAGTCTAAAAATTTAATCCAACTGCCATCCAAATCTCTTCTCCAGAAATTCAATTCCTTTGCCACTGCCAACAATGGTGGGAGGAAACAAAGGCATGTGGTCATTGGAGGTAGTAGAAGAGAGGAAAAAAAAGGAGGTGAAGTAGTAGTGAACGCCAATCTGATTTGGGCTAATCAAATCTAATGGTAATCAGTTGAAATTCACCAGTCTAGGCTGAGTTAACCAATCTTCCCATTTGTCAACTTCAACAATAAAAAGGGGGTGTAAGGTCGGCAAAGTGACAAAAAAGCAACTGTGGTTGTGTTTGTTGATGCCACAATGTTCATGTTTCCTAGTGCAAGAGGCAAAGATGAAAGATTCGTGAGAGAGAGTGAGGAGAAGAGCATCTCTTAGCCACTTCAGAAAATAGAAATAACATTTCAAAGAAGGGAGATGTTACGGGCAGTGTTGTCTCAAGCATGCACCTTGCTTACCTAGCCTCCTGGGCAAGGCAAGCCAAACCAATGGTGTCCCTACTGCATCAAGTCAAAGCCACTTTATCAGGAAAGCCATTTGTGCTTAGGTTCTAGGTAAAGTATGCGACTAACTTAAAACATAGGCTGCTGATTAACTTGACATATCAACACACATAAGTTTTCCTAATCCAAATCCCATAATGCCCTAAGATGTGGGTAGGAGAAAAAGATGGATCATCTGCAGATAACTAGACATTGTAGACAGCCACTGGAGATCAACGGATGATCGACGTTGACCAACATATAGTCAATGTTTAATAATTTTCTATTCCTTCTCTCTCTAATGAAGCTGTCTAGTTGTTGCTGCTTGGCCAGCTAGTGGAGGCAAATGTTGTTGCTGCTTGCTTGATGGCCATGGTAATTTCTGCTTCTTACACAGCAACGGCTGTATTGCTCGCCCAAACAATAAAGATGTAAGCATTTACCAAATTTGTTGGTCAGTGACTCCTAATTATTCTGCTACAGTATTTCTTTTGCTTTAATAAATGCTGCTTCTTTATTTTTTTTTCTCAAGCTATTCTATTAGTTCAAACTTTAAAGTTCCATAACTCTAGTTCTCGTTAAAGTTTCTTTTTAATTAAAGTAGTGCCTTGCTTCACTCAGGTTTGCACTTTTATTTACACCTCTTGCTTTTGAGCAGTCATGAGACTTGGTATCTTGAGTTCACCTCGTGTCTTTGACAACAAAGTTGGCAGTCTTTTAAAAAAGTCCTGTTCTT
Source organism: Musa acuminata AAA Group (assembly GCF_036884655.1). Taxonomy (NCBI): domain Eukaryota; kingdom Viridiplantae; phylum Streptophyta; class Magnoliopsida; order Zingiberales; family Musaceae; genus Musa; species Musa acuminata. Next base: position 47,270,161 of record NC_088345.1, on the reverse strand, counting down.
TCCCATCTCTGCATTACACAATGCTTCACCTATATGGTAACTAAAGAGGCACCAATGCTAATTATTCTAGCCTATCTCTGCATTACCCAATGCTTCACTTGTACGGTGATTAAATAGGCATCAAAGCCTCAATGGGTCCATCACCATGTTCAAAGCTCTAGATAGGCCACTTTAGCATTTTTTTCTACAATGGATCTATAACAGCTCTTCAGTGGGGTAGTATTTTTTATTACATAATTAAATTTATTTCATAATGTGTATTATAAGTTATTCTTCAATGTTTTTCATTTTACCTTTTATATTTTAGTTCCATTTTATATGTTGTGCAGCTGTGTAAATATACAAAGGTAAAAAGAATCTTATAGCATATATAATTTATGTTTTCCCAAATTTACTTTTATAATTTTCATTTTGATGTGTTTACAATCTTTATTTTTCAGTTGTTTTCATAGCCAACCCTGATCCACTAATAAGATCCAGTCATACCCTGATAGTAAATCCCCAGAACAATCCTGATCCTATGAAGCTTGGCAACCCCAACTCTTAACCATATCACTTTTACCTTCGACTTACTGTTACATGCCTGCATCCACATACTTCAAAAACAATCTGTTCTTGAAGCAGTCACAACAGTTCATAAAATAAGTGAATATAGCCAATGATATCCACATGCTACAGCTAGCAAAATCTCCAAATGAACTCAAATTTAATACTTTCCCATCAATGATTCTCTTTAGCAAGCTGAATTCACATGATTTATCAACATATAATGGATAGTGCAATACATTTTTCCATGATGATCAAAAACACAATTATATGTAAACAAAAATTACCAAACATGAAATATAAGACACTTTATTTGTTTAAAACCATGCCCTTCATATTCAGCTGAAGACTTGCTAACCAAGATTCAAGATCTGGTGGCAGTGCCACTGTGGCACAAAGTACTTGCTGATCACAGGTTCATACAATATGTATACTATGATGCTGTTCTCCTAGCATAAGCCAATGCCACGCATTAAGATCTACGTAAAATGATAATTTTGTAGCACCGTGTCATTTTATGCGGTGCACTAGCATGCTATAAAATAAACTGGCAGGAACCAGCACATGTTCATACATGGTGTGCAACAGGTTGTCATGAACTGACAGCATGGTCAATGGAAGAACTTGCACATTTAAACCACCCCAGATTCTGGGGCATGATATGCAAATACTTGAATCTAAGAACCAAAAGGGAACATCAAAATTTTCTTACATGCACAATAGAAACTAAGTCTGCTACAAGTTATGGAAAAAAAATCTCGGCTTCTCAGAAAACAAAAAATAACAAAAGGTCACAGACAAGAAGATGATTGTATAGAAGCAAAGAATAATTAGTCTGAACATTCATGAAAATATAAAAACTTCCATAACAAATTGATCAACATATAGATGTAACTACCTTATTTGCCCACATAAGTCCACAGGCATTGCATAGGGTCCTTGGTCCATCAGGTCCACGGCGCTTCATTGGTGTTTAATTTGAACTGATGCCACAATGATGACAACTGAAAATTTTCAAGGAAATGTCAATCGCAAAATCTTATGCAGCATCCTGTGATATATCTTGCATTAGAACTTAAACAATAGAATTTATGGTTGATAAATCGAAGATTATCCTGGATGCAAAAATAGAGAGATAATAAGATGAAAGATAGGAAAATAATAAGCTGAAACATACACAAGTTAGCAAGAAACTAAATAAAGTCTTTCCTTTTCAAATTGTCCCATGGGTGTTAATATATATACACACACATATTATATTACGAAGACCACAAGAAAACCAATATAATGAAAGGTTGCACCAAACAGCCATTGTTTAATTTAGAAGGATTTTGCTTTTGAATTCTCAAATAGCCATAGAAATAAAGTAAATGAACATACGCAGTTGCTGATGGAGGTCGACCTTCAATTGAACCCCAATGTTGCATTCCCTCGCAATTTGTGACACCCAAAGTTGCATCCTCAGGCTTTGATTTTGATGATCTGAACTGACCCCTGTTCCTCTGCATCCTGACAATAAGGAAAGCAACAGTAATGAAGAGCACTACATGCCAAAAGACATGCTGCAGATAAAATATCAAAAGGCCAGACTAATAAACTTAACATGGAGTTAAACAAAACATTTGTGAAATATCTGCACTGCATCATACCCAAACATCAGACCATGTGACATCTCAGAAATGCTTATGAACTACTTCCCATTTCCACCTCCTCTACCATGAACTTCGTAGCCACAGACCAAATATACATATTTGTAACAGTACATAGAACAGAAATAACAAAGTATGTCACATTTTAGGCCCCTAAACTAAATATAATCCACAGTATCAATATCTATTGCAAAGAAACTTTCATTTTTCACATAACTAAAATGTGGACAATGGCCATTCACATTGATCATATAACTTATTTAATTCCCAAGACATGCATCTGCAATTTCAAATACAATTCACAGAATATTACCATCTATTGATGCATTGAAGAAACTAATACGAAAATTGCAGACAAACATAATAGAAAAATCACCTCTTACCTGAGGGCAACTTCTTTCCAAACAGCATACCATATCTTCTTGTCGAAATTCCGTTCTTTCCTCTTCTCCCGAAACCTCAGTTGTGAAGCAACTCTGTGAGGGAAATTTGAGCGCTGTAAATAACCAACAGACAAAGCTGCAAAATTAGAGACCACCCATGTTTGCTAATCCATTAAAGATTATTTAGTCTAACAAGTACCTTATACGATGTATTCGAAGCTGATATATTTGAAGCCAAGCTACTAGTTATCCACGTCCTCCCAATAACAAAAGCACAGCTTGAACCTACAGGATAAGCAAATGTATTACTATTCTAAATTAAAAGCATTTGATGATATAAGAGGCTTTTCCTTTCACAAATGCAACCAAAAAAAAAGTACGCAAAATCTCACCTTTTCAGGGGACACCGAGTCGAACACGTATACCTCCCCATTGAAGGAGAGAGTGAGTTGATTGCTGGCGGCCGGAGGCACGATCCCCGCCTTTGGATCCCCCAAATTGCCAATATCGGGAAACGCGCTCCCTCTATCCGCTCCTACTCGACGGCACCATCGTGACCTTCTTCCATGCCGTCGCCGCCGCCATCAATGTCCTGGTCGTGCACGTACGAATAAAACGTCCTAGCGTCGGTGGCCGCTATCAACTGGGCCTCGCCGGCGCTTGTGGCGGGCGGATGGGCCGCGGCCGGCTGCCGAACGAGGCGAGCCGCATTCAAATCCGCCGGTTGGCCGGGTTTCTCACTCATGCCTCTTTCGTTTTAGTCGAATTACACAAAGCTTAACCATCACAGACGTGAAAACCGCAGAAAAAAAAGTAACCGCGATCTAGATGATGTGCGGAATCGATCGGTTTCGGCGGAAGAAAGTAATCGGTAGATGAACAGGCACTGATCCGATTCCGTAGAAGACCATGGGAGAGTCGAATTGGAGAAGCCCCAGAATTCTCGGTGTCCGATCGGCGAAGAAGCGAAGAAGAAATTTGTACTCACGAAATCGAAACCAAGCACGGAGACATGCTGGGAGTGACGTCGCCCACCGAGGATATATAATCTGAACCGTAGAATTCGAAACGTGCGGTTGTGGGAAATTATGGACGGCACCTTAATTTATCTTTTAACGTCGGGGGTAATTACATATTACCCTTAGCTAATCTATATTGAGATCCCAATAAGAAGTTAAAATATTTAACCTTAATTCTCCTTATATTACTACATAAATAAAAAAATAATTTTATTATTTTTTAAATTATTAATTTTATATAAATTTTTTTTTCGGACGGATTTTCTCTTCTTCTTCGTTCACTCGTCGCACCTACTTGTCATCGTATCTGCTCATCTGTCGCACCTACTTCTTTGTCGCTTATCTATCACACCCGTTCACCCACCACTCGCCCATCGCACCTATCGCTCATCACTTGTAGCTCGTCTGTCACACTTAACTATCACTCAGTGTGTCACACATGCTCACTTAGAAATATAGTCCTCCACAGGTAGAAAGGTTTTGCATGAAGGTTTAGACATCATGCATGGTGTGTAATATTTAAACGAGTGTTCGATCATTGAGTTCACATTAAGCAAAAGAGTAGCTTCTTACAATCCAAAAAGCAATTCAGAGACAAAACCTGACTTGTTCAAGACGCAGTTAAAGCTGAAAAGTGGATGATAGAATCATCTCAGAAGTGACATTGGCTACTTCTCTCGATTGGACTATGAAACGAATCTACTGTCAAGCAAACGGAGATCATCACCTTTTTTTTTTTTTTTTTTTTCCGACGATTGTAGACAAACAATAGCAAAATGTTTAATTCTAAAGCATCACAATATTTACAGATTTCAATAAAATGTAATAGTACGTGTGGATAGAGATGCAGTACCTAATAGGGCAAGATCTATTAGGGTTAACTGAAGGCTTCTATAAATAGAAAATGACTAAATACTAGGATTTTTTTATTGATACCTCTTATTCTCCTTTCTAATTCTCCTTTTCAGATAACAGACATGGAGAAACATCATCACAGCTTTACTATATGGATCATCACTAGAGAAGATGATGCTTGACCTCCTTCATCCTTTCCAACAGATCTATAGGGATTCAGGGATATATGGTCTCCCTAAGTAAAACACAATTATCTTTCTGATATGCAGTTTTTTATTTTACAGGTTTTACGTACCAATCTTCCGCATGACGATAAAAACATATTAAGAAATTTGAAACTTTTACTTTTTGTTTTCATCCGCTCTTATATTTCCTAGTATATACATTTGTCATAAGAATATTACCATCAACAGTATTATTGGGGAAAGGGTATGTAATGCATTTTCTTCTTTTATGAGCTGCATCAAGTGCACGTTTAACCATTTTTTCACTAAAAAAATATTACATATATTTCTTTCAAGAGAATCGATTACAAACTTTGCCCTCGAAATCTTAGTGCACAAAAGTATCAGGGTTATTAATCATCCTCTTATTTTTAATTCTACCAATTAGTATGTTTATTAGGTATTATGAATTTACTGTGGTTAATTTGTACTAAATATTTAAATTAGTAATTTAGACCTATTATTAGTTATTTCATCGGGTTTGTTCATATCAAAGATCTAATATTGGATATGATAAGAAACTCGGATAAGATCAACCAACCACAAAGAAAAGAGAGAGAGAGAGAGAGAGAGAGAGAGAGAATACACTTATTGAAGAGGGCATGCAGTGGCTGCAAGAGATCAGTAGCCTGAGAACTTACTAAGGGGGGCACAAATTTGGTTTCTTCCACTGCCACAGACATTCTTACTGAGAACATCATATTTCTATTCCCAGCATTATGTCACAATAGGTGTATGCCTCTTGTCCAACTTTGCATCAGGTTTTGGGTGAGACCAAACATCAAGTTTGTCCAAGCCTGATCAAAGTTGGCTCACTTAGACTTGGGTGGATTTGCTTTCAGGTTGCTGCTGAATTGAACAAAGTACAATTCAGTAACATTAACAGAGCCACAAATTAGCAGGTATCATAAATCAGTCAATTCAATAATATTTGATATCAATTACACTTGCTGCTGATGATCTTATCACACCCCATATACCTATGCAACATCAGTCAAACGATTGAGAAGGACTGGACCAGTTTGCCAAGCACAAAGGAGAACAGAATGCAAAGAGATGTGGTCGAAAAACAAAGGGTTGTCAGCATTTAGCAGAGCAAAATTGCAAACAATCCAGTCCAACATTTTCCTTCTTGTTAGTTTTCTTTGTTGCTTGCAGTGACATCACAGTTTGAAGAAAGAATATTAGTCCCTAACTGCTCTCATTTCGCTGAAGTTTCAGATTTTGTATTTCTCATGACTTGCGTCTTCCCCACATCAGGTGTAGCTCATGTGGTGCAACGATCTCGAGGATTATGGGAAGCTGGATCCTTCTAAATTCGTATAAAGGGAAAGAAAATACAGCAGTCATGATCGTGTCATGCCTTCTCCTTGACCTCAGCAACGGGAACATAGATCACAGTCTCTTCTCTTACACAGGTTTTGGTGGTCAGTTTGTCTTCATCCATGCATGACAGCAATGTCTTCTTCAAACTTTGAAGTTTATCCTCCAGTCTACAGAGCCTCTCAACCTCAGTTAAGTAGAGCTGCTCACTGTCAGTCTTCTCATCCAACTGGCAACCTGTTCCTCCCTTGTTGAATGTTCTCTCAAGAACTAACCTCCTTCGACCACTCACTTGTCTGAATGATTTGCCCACCTAGTATAGAGGATGATGCAAATGGATAAGCTAAGCTAAGACTTAAATAATAGCAAAAATGAATTTATTTGTGTTCATAAAGACATTTGTGCCTTACCCGACAACCCGGTGGGCCTAAATCCTCAGACAAGCTTTCGTTCATGGAAATAGATGTATCCTGGTTCTTAACAGCATTTGTTGTCTCATTCTGCAGCACAACCAGAGATCAATTTAATTAATCACATTAGCGTCAATCTTTTCATTTTATACTTGAAAAAGAGCCATATATGGTATTCGATCAAACTCTAACGAGTGGGAAACCACCTTAGATCATTCATCTAATGAAATACCTGGATCTTGTCAAAGGAGTGTTCATTAGCCATTCTTCTCTGCAGATTTCCTGATATTATCATCATTGATTGTGGACACTTCTTTCAGATAATCTTTCTAAAATTTTTAGGCACATGAATAAAGGATGATAAGTGTAATAGGTAAGAACTGTAAATTGACGTAACTTCACTTCATATGAGCTTCCAGCCCTTCAGTGACTAATTTTTAATTCTCTAGGAAAATTACTTGATTGATGACATATGGTAGTTATACCTAGAAAATTGGACCATGAGATGCAATTCATGAAGAAATGTAAGTTTCCACTATCTGTTGTCTGTGGTTTAGCAAGCTGCTACTGATAAGAACTTTGAAGGACACTGCCAGGTGGGATTGGACAAAACACAGTTTGTTACCACAGTAGACGTCCAGACTGCTACATGATTCCTACAGCAGCAGATGCCACCGCATGGGCACCATGCACTCCAACACACACTCAGGACTGTCATAAAGAATATAAGCGGCCCAAATAACATGTGGACATTGCCCTTTGGCAATAATATATTAGCAGATTACAAGCTATCTGACATTTGCTATCACAGTCATTTATTGTTTTGACAGCCAAACATAATTTTGGCTATGAAATTGCCAAGGACAAAAGATTTGACCATCAAGTATTATTTTAACTCATTTTTAGATCAGCTTTTCACCTGCTAAACTGGATATGCTGTCTCAAATATCTTCTAAATAGGTTGTATCAATTAAAATAGCCACATGAATTGGAAGTTTTCAAGAAAAAAGATGACTATCAGCAAGCACTCCATTTGAAAGATCAGGCTCAATCTTTTCTTAGATGGTTTTCCAACTCAAAGTGGAGCCTTAATATTGTGCTTTGAAAATTTTTGACAAAGCTCGTTTTACTTGTTTGTGTTTCCAATATAAAAATATTCCCCAGGACTGGGAGATATGCAAATCAACTGCTGATCATAAACCTCAGAGAAGCAAAGACAGCATTTAAATTTTAATAATTCTACATCAGCCTGACTTTCCAAGAAGGTCATGTTGCATATAGAACAGAAAGGACAAATTCCATTATAATGCATGGATTCATTAAGAGATATATCTTTTTCTCGGCTTCTTTTTCCCTTCACATCTGTTTTTTTCTCACTCCATAAAGCACAAGGTATCAGATATGAAAATTCAAAGATCTCACTGAATAAATTTTTCCCACAAGGTAAAACAAGTTATTACACCAATGATCTAGTCTGAAAACATGGAACATGAGCGAACATCTTTATTTTATTTTCTAAATATACATGAAAAAAAAATTCCTATATATTAGGGCCAAGTTTTAGAAATTGAAAAGAATTTTGGTTGAAAGGAGAAAGTAAAGAATCTTTGTGCTAAAAAAGTAGTGGATATTTTATTCAGATACCAAAAACATGTTAATTCAATTTTTTCTACTTAGCTTAGTCGCAGAAATTTTATCCTACTAAGCTTAGTCACAGAAATCTATTTTTTCTACTAAGGTTTGCATTTAGGGGTTGAATTCAGTTTCCGCCAAGCAAATGAAAAGTTGCACAGTGTTGCCTTGCTGCCAAAGAAGGGATATAAAGAAGCACGTCAAGGAAAAAAAACTCTGTACAGTATTAAATAATCAACAGCTAAACCCCATTTCAAGTGAAATCAAGCTATCCATGGGAACATTCGGAAATAACAGTTATTTTGTCATGCTAAACAAAGTTTTCAATGTCTTAGGAAAATAATTCCTGTAATAGGCATGCCTTCCAATCATTTCTATAGAACAATTCATCAAAAACATGCAGCAGCAAAATCTTAAGCTAAATAACATCTTAAGAACAATAGATCTATACAAATGAAAAAAGTAAGAATATGATGGCCTTTCCTGTTGAACTTTGATCATGTGCATGATATTCATATAAAGAGAAAAAGTAAAAAAGATAGCAAAGTTGACCTTTCTCATCCTAAGAGCAGCATATCTTGCATTCTTAAACCACTTGCTGACCTGCAAATAACAATTAAAAAGTTTGATTTGTCTGGCCAAAATTTAAACTTCAAAAGACAATATTTCATGCAAGCATATGCAGTATCTAATCGGTTTAGCAAAAGGCCACTGTCAAAAGACTGGAGAAAGGTTACTATGAAGGCAACAACTAAATACTTTAAAATGAGGATAAACACAATGGTATCGCAAGCACCACCCAATTTATTTTCTTTTTCTTTTCTTTATTTCCTTATTTTGGAGATCAATACAGCTAATTGAGAGTATAAATTAAGCCTAATGAAACTCAAATGAAGCACTTGGACAGCAAATTAACTCTAATGCAGACCCTCACTTGTCCTGCCAATCAATGGGAAAAAGTTTATGTAATGCACTTGCAGAGGATCTGCCAAGAATCAATTGCCTCTCTTCTCTTAGTCTTATTTCTTCTCAGTTTCTTAACTAACTCAAACTTTTTTCATAGACACATGTTAGATCAGTCGGTGGTAGCCTTTGTACTAGCAAGTTCCACACAAGTGACGGGGCAGCTTCATCTTGTAGGAGCAATTTGATAAGAAACATCAACGGCACAATGTGGTAACTGCCAGCAAATATATTTGTTGATAAAACCTGAGCATGCTGATTTGTGATTTTTCAGACAATACAAGTGCTATAGCTCAAAAATAGAGCTTGAGGACAAACATAAATCTCCTATATCCATACTGTTCTGCCAGGTAAAATTAGAGTACCACCTTCATTTTCTTATTTCCACTTTAATACGTTAGTGCCTACTTATATTTTGTAACAACGTTTCATTTAATTTATGTCAAACTCAAGAAAAAAAATAGAGCAACAAAAGAAGTTATTGATTAGATTAAATTTTTAAAGCTTCCACTACAATCACAATTGAATAATGATAATGATTAATAGCAATAGTATATAGATTACCAGGAACTAGGTTTCAAGGCTCTACTGCATTATTGTTTTGCTCAGGCATGTGGAGTTTCACTGTTGCCATTTAGGTGCATTTGCTTGTTTCGCTCAAGCTTATTTGCATTTGCATTCCATTTCTCAGAGTTAGTCCATACATGTTTAGAAAAAGCTCAGAACATGAAACAAGAGAAAGAGAAAATGAATAGTGACCAATATGACTGATCTCACACCATACTTTACACAATACCAAGTATATCGCAAAACAACATGTAAGTTTTTTATTCAATTAGAAGGTTGATCAGATATAAAGTATGCAATACCATACCTTCTCAGATGAAATGCCCAATTGTTTAGACAGGTTCTCTTTGGCAGATCTTGAAGGAAGTTCATTTTCAGCAAAAGCAAGGCGAAGTTTCTGTTGTATTGCATAGAAAAAGGTTAGATAATGAAACAAATGAAGTTTACTCCACGATCAATCCTAGTAGGTAGCTGAGCTGACAAGAAACCAAAGTACATAACTAAAGTCAACAACATTGCTCTATTTCTTAATATCTCTTCATGAATTTAGTAACTCATGTATAGACATAAGTTATCATCTCTTTGCCATTCTTCCTTTCTTTTGAAACGGCAATCCTTCTTTGATCGCTCTTAACAGAATGGTAGAACAAATTATTCTAAAGCTGCTAATTTGAAACCATGGCTCCAAGCTAATCTGAGCCAAGTAATCAAAACTGGCATTAAACTATTTGAAGTTTTGAACTAGTGGCGAGATTATAACTAATGATTTTCGGTCGCCCACATATTAGCTTCTATACTTGACATTTTGAAAAAACATTTTGTGCTATATGAAATTTGAGTAGGCATGCAGCAGTGCAACATAAACATGCTGGTTAACCAAAAAGGGATAGAAAAAGGGGGAAGGGTCATAGATTGGCATCTTTTGTGGTGGCACTCCTATGTGTTGCATCTGCTACAGGTTTAGGGCTTAAAACACGGACTAAAATTGAATTTAAATAGGTAATTAAACATATTCATTATTCTTTTTTTCCCAACAAACTAGGTTCAACTCAGTTTCATCAAGCACCACGAAAAATAAAAATCAGTATCGAGGGATTAATAGATCCTATAGGATACCCATATGTTTCACAGAGTATTCAAATCCCAAAAGGTTTTCCTATAGCAGGTGGAAACTCTCAAAATTTGTTCATTCAACTATTTAAAATCCCGCCTTAATCTTATTTTTCCAAATTGATTCAGTGATTCAGGAAGTTGTTTTAACCTCTTTCTCTTAGTTTATGGCATCACGTATTTTGGCTCATGGCTCATGATTGAGGAACATTATCACTCCACCAAGCATCACCTCAAGATCTCTCACCACTCTCATTTGGAGATTACTAGAAAAGGTCCAAGGAAACTGAGGTAGATCAGTGTCGTCAACCACTTCGTGTCTTTTTGCCTTGAGACCTTCTCACCTCATCAAGATACTTGGGTAGGCCGAGAAGATTAACAGAGATGTAAAGAGGATGAGATGATTGTCAAGTATAGAAGATACACTTGACAATTTGAAAAAAAATCACCTCATCAAAGATGCCTGAAGCAACCACTAGCACTTGCATTTTATTACGGTTTGTATTCTTGCCTACTTTGTGTGGGCTTAATCCTATGGAATGGTTTTGAAGATGCAACATATCATGAGTCAGATCCACCAACTGTGACGTATTTGTAAGTGTCCGATGGAACCTAGTGCATTAAGATTTTTATTGGAAGATATCAAATGGCATACCAATACAAAAATCTGATCTTTTATCATTTTTTTAACTTCCAATAATTTACATTCAAACAATATTAGAAGAGAAGTATGATACTATTTTTGAACAATTATTCGTCTAGTACTTATCCCAGCATTCATCCCCCAGCTGAATTAAACATTTGGATATGCTCTCATTTGGATTCTGGTCCCCAGATTCAAGCAACACTAATATTGATATTTGGCCATCTTTTCTTCAGTGTAGCATCCAGAATTGCAATAAAAAGATAAACCCGGTCAGTATCACCTCAATAGTGCAAATCTAATTACCAACTTCTAATCTAGGAATTCTCTTATCCATATTCAACTCCCTCATAGTTCACCCAATGTCTTAAAGTAGAATAAAGAAACTGAAAAGCAAAGAAATAAAAGACCTAATCAAAGTGCTTCCACAAGAGTGCAAGTCTGATTACCTCAACTGCATCAGGAGGTATTCTGAAGAGCTGTTTCTTATCACATGATATTTTCTCTGTCAGTGCAAGATTTGAAGATCCATCCTCAGTCACAGGGTTAGCCATGCAAGTGCCAGTGGTTTCTTCCATCTTTCTCCTCTTTCTCCTATTAGGACCCCAGTCTTCATCTTCACTTTGTGCCACGTTTTCAGGTGGTTCCTTCCCAAACATTTCCTATAAAGAATAAACAATAGTAAGTGTGAAGGCAAACAACCAGCAAATGATAAACAAGATACTTGTATCCAGTGATTTAAAAAGTACTAGGCGCTAAGGTCTAAAAACGCCCGAGGCGCTAAGCGCTCGCCCGAACGAAACGAGATGCTAAAATATAAAAATATATAATATAATTAATAAATATAATTATTTAAATAAAAAATATGATATTAAATTAAGAAAATCTTGTAAAATCATAATATCACATTAACAAAAAGTCTCAAAATTCAAAACAATGACAATAATTTAAAATAAATAAAAATTAATAGTATTAAAATCAAAATAATATATTATTAATCTAATAAATAAAAATACTGTTACTAGTATACTGTTAGTAGTATACTGTTAATATACTGTTAACAGTATACTATCGAAGTGAGAAGAGTTTGAGTAAGAGGAAGATCGAGGCTGCTGACTGAGAGCAATGGCAACGGGAGCAGGAGCGGCGAGTGACGATAGTGTCAGTGGCAACGGTAGCAGCGAGCAACGGGAGCGACGAGCGACGACAATGGCAATGGTAGCGGTAGCAGCGAGCAACGGCAACGGCAATGGGAGTGTGAGCGGCGAGCAACGACAGTGACAGCGGCAGCGATAGAAGCGAGCAGCGACAGCGGCGAGCGACAATAGTGGCAGCGACAGCGGTGGTAGCGGCAGTAGCGAGTACCAGTAGCAGTAGCAGCGATCAGCAGGAGCGGGAGCGGCGAGCGACGACAGTGGTAGCAGCGAGTAGCAGCAGCGGGAGCGGGAGCGGCGAGCAGGGTTAGGGTTGGGAAGTCACGAGAGGAAGGCTAATATATGTGCTTTAGTTGGTTCGATTGAACCAACTAAAGCACTGGAGACCAAACCAGACCTAAAACGCTAGTTCAGTCGCCTGGTTTAACCCGGGCGCTCGCTCGAAGCGCCCGATGCTTAGGCTCGGGCGAGCGCTCAGGCAACGCCTCTTTGAAGTGCGCCGCCTGGAAATAAAGCGAGACGCTCGAGCCTCGCTTTGCCTCGCCCGAGCGCCTAAGCGCCTATTGAAATCACTGCTTGTATCTAATTGTTATCAAATAAATATTCTCAAAATAACTTTTTTGCTAAACTATCAATATAGGAATGAATAACTGAGACAAAAAAAGCAAAAAATTGAAATTTTGTTTAGAACTGTAACTTAATGTTTTTCAGAAGTTCAACACAAAATCTTATAAACTTTCATGGTACTTTACATGAAAAAGTACTTTTTAAACTTATGAAGCTCAAAACTAGAAATATCAAGGGATCCTTCACAAGATTGATCGTCATTATCTGACAAACTAATCATTTTAATGTTTAAATGAAAATGATGAAATCATCAGTTATTACTTGTGTTAGGTTTTTGGATATGACATCATCTCAAAAGCTGGAGAACCTTATAAATTCCATCAAATTGTGACCTAGTAAGGAATAAGGGATCCCTAAATTCCACAAGGTAATCTAAATATAGGTGTATGCTTTCCTGTGTACTACTGATTCATCACGAAGATGCAGGACCCCATTTATGAACTTTTCTTAATTATAAGTTGGGGCTCCTCCAGTAACTGTCTACATCTTGCTATACTAACTAAAACATGCAATTCAGCCAAAACAATTTCCCCTTACGTGAATGGCATTCAGATCATCAGTTTTAATTTTGAGTGCATGATCATGTGACAAAAACTAGATTCCGCAAAAGTTAGTTACATTTTATGAAAGGCAATGTTCCTAAAAGTTCTTATGACTAATTAAGAGGAAAGATAGATAAATAAAGGTTAAGAAAATTCCCAATTTTTTTTCTTATTAGAGAGAATCACAAAAGATGCATCTGGCTACATGCTCACATTCGTTAGATGTAAACTGTCCAGTAGTTACATCTTGTAGCTTGCATGAGCTGGAAGCCTGGAAATATAGTTTTTATCTTTACCAGGCATCTTCCATGACATTAAGTGCCTCTGTTAGAAGGTTCACTAGTTCCCATAAATATTGTATCTTCTGAATTCTTTCTACCTTATTGAATAAAGAATTATTCTAAGTTGCTCTAGAAAAAGTCCATATTAACCACATCACAAGCTGCATAGAGTTTTCCTAGTTGATTCTCACAATTGAAACTGAAATTCATGGTACTTACATCATGAAGTTTTTTGTAGTCAACATCTCTCCGCTGCCTACGGTAGCTGGTAATCGCACATTCATTACTTGGACCAGAATCATAGTTGCCTACTGAATCAAATAGGTCAACCCTGTTCTTGCTTCTACTTATGATATTAAATGGTTTTTCAAGATAACTGTAATGTTCTGAATCAGAATAAGATATAGTTCCATCGGATGAAGAAAACAGGCTGCTCGAACTAGAGTCATTAGACATGTTTTCCTCGATTCCTGATCTGCTGTTGCTATTTTCATTTGTTTCTGGATTGTAATCTTCATCTTCTGAATCCTCCGATGGCCACACTTCAGCATGATTGAGGCCTGTGTTTTCAACATCAGAACAAGCAGTTGCTTCCTTGAAAATGTCCTGTTACACAGAGAGATTTGTCAGCTCCTAGTTTCTTAATGTAGTTTCTGATGAAAAGGCAACTTGAATATATCATCACTGCTAGGTACCAACCTCCCAGTTACTGTTCACACTGAAGCAGGTGCCTAGGTGTGCATTAATAGCTTCTAGAATTTCAAATTTACAGGTACAAAATTTGCAAAGCCATGCTTGGTCTCCAGGAGGAACTGAAGTAATAGTACAGTTAGTTACACTAACAAAATCGCAACTAGAGTTGGAAGAATACTAAAATGATCATAGTAAGACCTGGACCTACATAGTAAAGGAAAAAAAAAAGTACAAAACAATTAAAGCATTTGTCTCCAGGTTTATCATTGTTGGGTGGTCTAGTCCCCATCAATCTTAGGAAGATGATGCCGAATCAGATGGGATGAAAGAAATCAATGATGGTCACTCTATCAATATCTGGCACCATACATTCAACAAAAGCCACAAAGGAAAATCGCCAGTTCGACATCAACAATTACAAAACAAACAAATTCCTTCAGTTAAATAAATGATTTTCACCACAAATAATACAATATAACTTAATCATGTTCTATATGTGATTTAACCATAAACCAGACTAAAATGTGTGGACAACACATCAAAATTTTCCATCTAATCTAATTCAGCATCAAGGACTTCAAATACTATCAACTATATTTGTAGCTTTCCACCAATCAAAACCTTTATAGATCAAATTTCTTCATTCCCATGATAGTGGTAGCCATTCGTTAATTATGAAATACAACAGACCACTATCCTAATTATTCCGGCATCATTATCATCACCTCGATCTGTTATGTCAAAGTGGGTAACCAAATCTTGCTATCACTTTACTTACCATCAATGCTTATCAGTCCATGCCACGAAACAGCCACCATGTGTCTGACGTCTCTACCATCATCATTAAGCCATGTCAATGGGACAAGATATCATATATCATTCCCACCATCACCTTAACCATTACATCTTTAAAACCACAATGTAATGGATTGAGTGTTCCTGTTCTGAATCATCCAACGTGAATGGAATCAGCTCCAACTACTTCTAAGACAACTGAGAAATCAACAATATGTTGATTTCAGCCAACTACTGCTTCCACCTAACCTGATACAATTATAGTCAAGATACTGGAGCCGGTCTATCAAAATTTTGATTTCAAACTATATTGCCAATTTTAGTTCCAGATTCACGAACATTCATTCTTACTATCTTCACTAGTAGAATATTCATCTATGCATATCTATAAAGCTGAGCCATACAAATAAGATATCCCGTAAGGGGGAGGCCAAGGCAAAAAGAACTAGGAGAGGAGAAGTTTGGAGGACATGCTAGCCTCTGGACGAAATTGGGCTTGATCTAAAGCTAGAAAACAAGCCATGATTCTGATTTTGCCTTGGATATGCATGACATACATGCATTCATATATATTACTCTCAATGCACAGTGCATAATTTAGAGTGCTCATTTCCAAATGTATCTTTGATGCTACAAACTGATATTCTATAGATACAACTTACAAGGACAGCACATCGGTATTTAGTATAAAATAGCTCACTAATCAAGCAAGAGAGCATAATCTGACATAGAAATGATATTTGGGAAATAAGAAGCAACAAACATAAAAGATAAATGTGAGTTATCTGAATGTGATACCGTTACATTGACAAGAACTATACAGATATATAAAAGATAATGACACACTTTTTTCTAATGGAGGGTCCAAACATTTTTGGTGAAAGCCACTGTTGCAAGTTCCATCACACAGAATAATGTCATTATCTGGAAAAGCTTCAGTTGATCTGCATTTTGCACAGAAGATCTAGTGGAAAATTATGAATCTGTTAGAAAGTATTTAAGAATCATAATCGATGCATGCAGTATATTCAATTTCCAGACAAATAAAATAATAGTGTTTACATGTATTACAGTATACATACATGTTCATGAAATACAGATCCATCTGGATGCATCAAAGAATCTGCAATGCTTCCTACACAACTAAGTGAATCCAGCTTGCGAATTGCATCACGGATCCCAATTTTACATTTCACTATCTGCTTCTGAGCTCTTAGCAACTCCTTTTCGGGTTTAATCTTTTCTCGGCTGCCAAATGGGACCATAGAACCAAGTAAGGGTTAAGCTACTATGATCTGCATTCTTACAGAAATCAGTTGCGTAAGCACTTGCATGGAACAGAATCCTAAAATTTACAATCTTATTGATCAAATTTGGGGAATTACAGTGGATGATTTTAAATGCTAGTCCAAGACTCCCAAGTAGTAGGACTCTCTACACCTTTAGGTCAAGTGAAAAGATAAATGCAGTAATTTGAATGAAGAGTGTTACCCACTTACCCTTTGTGAATATGAGACACAATCAAGACCAGCTCAAGAATCATATGGTCTAAGATAGGACTGAAACTAATTAGCATGCTGCTAAAGTACGAGAGATAAAAGGTGCTTAGATGCGTAACAGGAAGATAACTACATCTGTCATTTACTACATGCATTATAACTTCATCAATCAACTATTTGAAACTTTTCAAATAAGAAATTATTTTTTTATTAAATTGACATGCTTGAATCTTGGTTTATTTCGGATCAGGATCCAATTTTTTGTATTATAGAACCGGAAGAAGTAATTCATAGGTAGCACGAAGACATACCATCTACTATAGACATGAGAACCAGGGCTTAAAGAATAAACAAGTACCATCTTAGAAAAAGAAAGTGTCTACCATGGGGACAATAAAATATAACTTTTGCTCAAATCATGAGCTAAATTTTCAATCATAAGAATCAAGCATAAAACCTAATAAAAAGTTTACATAGTAGCCATCATTGGAAAGGCTACACACCTCTGGCCGTTCCAACCATCTCCAGAATATGCATCAATAAGATTCTGCTCCAGCTTTATTTTTATTAGCAGGTACCTTGTCCTTCTTTGCAGACAAGAGGCCTCATCACGTTCTACAGTTTTTTTCTTCCGTTTACGCCTTCTCCTTCTATGCAATTTAATTGTTCCATTGTCATCTGAAGTCCCTGGGTTCCCTTTACTGCACAAACAAGAAGATCCATTTGTCGATAATCGTGAGAGACATTGGCCATTAACTGAGGTATGGTGGGAGATTTTCTGCATAGTTTTGACAGGTTTCCCATTCAAAAAGTTCCTCCTCCTTATTCCCCTTTTCTTCATAAAAGTATTAGGCTTAAGTCTGCATCTCCTACTGTAGGAAACTTTGCGAAGATTCTTCTTTGCTGACTCAGAGTCTAATTTAGAATGGAGTTCCTTCCCAAGAAGAGAAGACTTTTTAGGTGTGTAGCAAATTAATTTCTTTCTAGAAGTCTTCATTTTTTACTTCTGCAGCCGCTTTCAGCAATACCAGATACCATATTCTGTCAATAAAATGATCTACAAGAAGTGTCAAAATCCAAATACAGGAATGAACAAACAACATAACCATAAATCTCAAGGTTACAGCTTAGATGGTAATTCTATTAAGAATTTATCCATTCCAATTTATCTTCCTAACGTCAGTAAGCTTGAACCTCATACAAAGTAGTCGCAATAGACTGAATAGAATGTTTACATGACATAGTAACAAAATGAAGCACTTTCAAGTATCGTGTATAGGTCCTGTAAACTATTACCGAGAAGAATGAGAACCAATTCAGCTTAGTATTATCCGATAGAAAACAAGACCCAGAGCTTGTCTTGAATCTTCTGTAGTTCTATAAGAAAATGTGAAAATCCATCTTCGAAATCAAAAGCTGGTGATTTGCTACCAGAAAAGGTGGAAACACTAGGACCTAGCAACTTCAGTGGTAATTGGCAACGTCTAGCTAAGGCATCTACGAACTACTTGGTTTAAGAACAAGGTTAATATGGCCTCAAAATAGGTTCTTTCTGCATCACAAAACCTCACCTTTGGCGCACGGATCACCAGCCTCCAATAAACCAAACCAAGAAAAATTTCAAATTGACTCACTGTTCTCTGCATCAATAATATATCAACGGTAAACTCTATCGTCAACGGGACCAACATGACTCCACCATTACCCAATCGAATTAGGCCTAATCAAGAAGGGCGCGCATTGGTGCCTGTCATGAGTGTTTGGATCGCAATGGAGGAGGCTTCGTACCTCTAGCAAGAACCCATCAAGAAGTCCCGCCCCACCCCACGCCGCATCATCTCGCAAATCCCTTCTCTAGTCTTTCAAGAAAACCGCCATCTTGCCCAAAATTCTCGCCTGATGGAGTCAGGGCATGTCGGCACCGCCGCCAAGACGCGTTCTTTAGCAAATCTAAAGGCCTGCCGCGGGGGTTGAGGGATTTCGAGGAGGAGGAGGAGGAGGAGGCCGAAGAGGACGAACAGGGAAGTGGGAACGAGCAAATTAGTCCGACGGCCAACTATTATTTATGTAGCATAAAGAAGACAGAAAAAGAAATAGAAATAGAAATAGAAATGCTTCGATGGGATAAATATTTGACATCACAAATCAACTCAAATTAAAGGATAAATTATATATATTAATAATTTTGTGATCTAATAAGAAGGACTCCTTATCCTCTCTTTTTTCTTTTCTTTATTGCTTTGGGAAATCTAAAATTAATCGGAGTGCCTCTATAAACCATTAAAATGATATCAAACCAACTAGTTAAATATTAATCATCACAACTTGACATTGAATGAAACTTTGTTGGCTCAACAAGGATAAAAGTATTTGGTACAATTGGCCTTTTTCTATATATTTATTTATATATATGGATAATTTTTAAAAAAATATTTTGATAAATTTTTAGTTAACATCTATTTTTGAAAAATTCCTACGATATTTTTTTTCTAAAAAATGATATTGTTATTGTCCCTATTGTCCTTATCATCACCTTGGCAAAAGGAGTTGTGAGCCAAGACACGCATGCACCCTTCACTTGTTTGCCCCTAGTTATGTTTGCTTTCGCCTCCATTCGACTGCCTTCACACCTTGTCAACTATCATCTTCACATTACATTGTCATCCTCCTCTTTCTTTTTTTCTATCATCATTATTATCCTCGTCGTGTGTCCTCACCCGCAATCTCCTCCGTCACAATAGAGATAATTAAGATGGTGAGAAAATGACGGGGAGGACCCATGCACCGTCAGCCACAATCCCTATGCTAAAGTGATGATGAAGATAATGAGGATAACAAGCAATATGGAGGAGAGTAATGAGACGAAAGTAGAAGCAATCGGGTGAAGGCAAAGGAGACGACTGGCCAAGGGGGGCCAATTCATCTTTTAGGAAAAAGATTGCGCTCAATAGGAATTTTTGAAAAATAGAGAGAATTTATCAAAATAAGAAATTTATTTCAAGAAATTACCCAATATATCCTACGATATTACGATCAAAATCTTTATCATTGAAATTTATTGGATAAGTCTTTGAACCCTCCATTATTGATAGTTATATTATCAATTGGGTAAAAATCTTAGTATCAAACAACACCTAAAATCTAGTCTGCTAAGTAAGATTGGGTTAGTTTATAAGATTAAATTGATCAATTATTATTAATTTGGATTGAAGTCTTCCAAATCAGTGATAATTGGGCATCAAGCTAATATTATATCGTGATACATGATATCAAAGGAGGTCTAATACTGAGAAAGATTAGAGACAATTAGTTGGAGTTTATGTGGAGGAAAATTTAGTTGATTTATAAGGATAGAAAGCATGTCTAATAGTGCAAACATGTTATCACGGATGGTTGTTTGTGCTCTCCGTAGTAGTGGACACACCACTCGATGCAGATATGTGTTCTCCTATGAGGTGCTGCTTGTTGGGAAGTGCTCGAGTCTTCTCGCTGGAACATTAGAGCTTGATGATGAGGTTGTAATGCTGAACATACCGCAATTGCTAGCAAATAATTTCTGCACTCCCAGAACTATAGAGAGAGAGAGAGAGAGAGAGCTTGATGATGAGGTTGCTATGCTTAACATAGTGCAATCACTAGCAAATGCTATCTGCACTCCGAGGACTAGAGAGAGAGAGAGAAAGAGAGAGAGAGAGAGCTTGATGATGAGGTTGCTATGCTGAACAGACTCACTGCAATCATTAGAAAATGCTTTCTGTACTCTGAGAACGAGAGAGAGAGAGAAGGAGGCAGTGTTCTTTCTGCACTCTGAGAACTATAGAGAGAGAGAGAGAGAAGGAGGCAGTGTTCTTTCTGCACTCTGAGAACTATAGAGAGAGAGAGAGTTGGAAAACTTGGTTTGGAGAAAAACTGTGAATGGACTTTTTTCAGTGCACATTCTATCTCCAATCCTATGGAATTTGGCATTTCATTTTGTAAAAGCAGATCAAGAAAATATGGTCCAATAAAGAAAATATGTATGTCTGAATGACATCTTAATCAGAAAAAATTAAAAAAAAAATAAAAAAAAACTACAATCGATACATCACCACGTCAGTTAAATCCCAATGGAAAATATTTTTCATTACACGAAATATTTCTCCTAATCCCAAACGACTATGAAAGATTATTTATAAAAGATAAAATTGAATGCAGTAATCGAAATATTCCAAGTATGATTCTTCTCTTTTTCCACTACTTGAAACCATATTAGTGATACAAGATGTTGATGATCGTTGTTGTGATGCTAGAGCCGTTGATTATATGTAAAATATAAAAATTATTATAGATGACTTAGCTTTAACAACTCATCCCCTAAGTAATAAAGAAATTATCGTTCATATTCTTAATAGTCTAGGAAACGAATATAAAACACTTATGGTAGCAATTCGAGATTCACTTATGTCATTTGAAAAATTATATGAGCAAACTAATCATCAAACACATCTGAAAAGAAACGAAGAAGATGACAAGACCAACTATCACATCTCAATTCAATAAAAAATCTAAACAAAAAAGAGCAATCAAAGCAACAAGAATTTGAGTAATTATAAGTATTGGGGGATCTAGTGGGACTGCCCTCCTCAAGCACACGTAGAAACACTTGACACGTGAACGTTGGGAACCTAACATGATTGTATTAAGGGCAACCAGCATACGTAATCGTTTGAGAAAAACGTACTTTAAAATGTAAGAAAAGGAGTCACTCAAATAAGTGAATATCCGAGATTGACGTTCAAATACATGATGAATCATTCGCACGATAAATACCACGAGGACAAATGAACTTGGAAGAATACATAGCGCATAATGGTATATGACAAGTGTTTCTACGTGTACTTGTCCCGCTTAATTTTTAAAAAAAAATTCCATTAATCAATCACTTAAATTATAATCAAATCAGTTATTCAAATATGAGATTGTCTCTATCATGGTTAATCAAATCAGGATCTTCTATCGACCGGAGCTCACTCTCAAATATCAAGTGCACCTCGGGACTATACCACCTCGAGAGATTAAGTGTGACTGAGATTTCTTAAAAATCTTTAGCAGATTTAATCGAACTTCAAATCAACCACAGACATCATGATCCTTTTCTACTGTTGGCTAGAAATCATAGCTAGTCTACGTATGGAATTGGGATTTTGGTATCTAACAGAAGGTAATGCCGTTGTTTGGGTTGACAACGCATGCGTACAGCGTTGACCGCCTGCCATCTTTGGTTCATTATAGTGTTTGAACTGATACTTGTTGCGTTGTGGAGGTTTGACTTCTACCTTGTTCGCTTTGTTTCATATATTGTATGAACCACTGCATAATGTCTCGAATTCATTTGACATATTCCTAAAATGTTCAAATTAGGCATGTAAGGGTACTTCAGACAATGTCAACCCTTGTATGAGTGATTTAACTGTTGACCTGACCCATATAGAGTTGGGTTGACCTGAGATGTCATAGCATCATTTTATGTGCCACTTTGTTCTTCTGTATATGACATAATGCATATGAATGACAAGACTAAGGAAAAACTTGGCTTTGTTATTATCTTCCACTGGTGATTTATTGAACATGTCCTCTCATGATGATTGATGATGATGATGATGATGATGATGACATATCTAGTGACTTGCATATGTAACCCATTTCATTAAAATGACAAGTCAGTCAACCAAGTTTGGCTTCTTAAGTGGACATCAAACAACAAATGTAGGACCAAATGAGATGGATGTGCAATTGGATCTTAGGTGCTTCAAATCAAACATGGATGTCTGCATCTCTTCTAATTTACACTAACACAGTACCAAAATCCCAAAAAAATTGTGAAAAATATAATAAATTTTGAATAACAACAACTTTTTTTTTCAAAAAATTACAAGTTCATAATACCAAGATCATGTCTTTCCAAAAAAACAGATTAGGTCGGATCGGTTCGACACATCAAATTGACAATCAAAATCGATATGGTACTAACAAATTTTCATCATCTTTAAGAAAACTCTTGTTTTCATTTTTGAGAAATTAAAAGCATCCTGACTCTTTTTTTTGGCTAGCAAAAATGTTTGAACATAGTGGCAGGTATAGTTTTCCAAGGGATAATTTTTTCTGATTTGAAAACTATAGAATTAAGCCTGAATCTGATCATGATGTTACCCAATTGTTTCTAATAAAATAAATATATTCTATTATAATCAAGTTTAAAAATGTTATGTGCAAAAGATATCGGAGTGATGCATTGTTGCATAGTTGATAAGTCATATGCTCGAATATCTTATACATCATTTAATATAAAAATTAAATTTTATTTAAAAAATTCTCGTATTTTTAACTCAAAAGTGACAGAATGTGGAAGCAGATTAAGCAATTGCTGTATGTATACATCAAGATAGCAGCAAGTAGTTGCTAAGACTCAACTTGCCAGGAAGTATGACAATAAGAAAACCACGACTTTAAAGGCAATGCATAATGATTATGGAACCAAAGTTATTACATGTTTAATGAGCTAAGTAATCTCACATTATGTAGTTCTATCACATTTGGGCTTAATAGAGTCTTCATACCAAACAAGAATGCAGATTCATTTTTGGAACTTAAGTCAATTGTATCAGAAATATTTAACATTTTTATTTAACTATTTAACTTGATCAGAAATTTTTATAGATTCAGAAAGCAATCAAATAATCTCAAATTAACTATCAGTTAGAATATTTAACATAATTTCTAAACTCTAATTAAAAAAAAAAGAAGAAGCGTTTTTCTTTTCAAATTTCTAGGTGACAGCTAATTGTAATTTGATGTGTGGGAAAAACACAACATGAGTTTTACTATTATACCTTCTTGAACAATGCCAGTGAATAATGAAATGTCATGATGTGTGTTATCCTTTTCCATTCTCATGAAACAAAGAAAGAAAATTTTCTATGTAGATGCAGAATGACATGGTTTAGATATACCTCTTCTCATGGCCATAATTGGCTGCTGCATGACACCAGAGCAGCTTCCTTTTGTTCTTTGTGTTCTCACATGTACAATGTTTTGCCTTCAATCAATGGCTACAACTAACTTTGCATGGAAGAAACAGACTTCACAATGGATAATATATATCATCTCAAGCATCACAATGTAGGGCTTATAAGGCAGCTGTTGCTAGAATCTAATCCAAATTGGTGGTGATTTTTAATCTAAAAACTTCAAATACTCACCAACATGTTCCTATTGTCTTTCTATTCATCTGTCTTCATTTTTTTTCTTTCTCCCAACAGATCTAAGAAAACAACTACCAAGATTATATATTTTCGACATAGCAATGCCTCCATATGTATCTCTTAAGCAATGACAAGTTTCAGAACAATATGATTTATGAGCAAAAGAAAAGAAGAAAGAGGACAACCAAATGTGACAGCAGTAGAAGGGAAGCATAAAAAATTTTACACAATGACCGATCATACTTAGTTGAGACTTTGCTTTGATGTTATTGTTGTAGGACTGATCGTACCTTTGTCGTCAATCATGGATTAAAAGAAGCTGCTGGTATGAATACATGCTAACTGATGATACTCAACATAGCACCAAATAAAATGAGAATAATTTGCTTTTCGATCTATTTCTAAATTATGATTGGTTCTTTTGATGATGATAACACCTAAACACATTTCTAGTTTTATGACAGGACAACAACCAGCCCTAATGTCCCAACTATCTGGGAACAGCTACATGATATAATTTTCTCAGCTAAAGTTTACAAGGATAAAGTCAATGATCTTTCCAAGCCATAAGCAAATCAGAGTACCTCAAATAATTTTGTTGACATTGCTATATGATACTTGTGTAATATTCACAGAGATTTCGTCGAGAAGATGGAATTCCATGGCCTCATAGAATGAAGAAAGGTGGAAAATTTTGTTCCATCAATTATCAAAAACACATTGCAACCATTGATTCTAATTATCAGCTTTAGATAATATATATCCATGAGTTGAAATCATCAAGACATCACCTTAAAAGAAATAATGGTAACAGATTGCTATAATGCCATTGGATCAGATCCCTACTTAGTTAAAGAGGCTACAATGATGGACAATGGTTGGTTATAAATGCTCACTTGAATGGACCAACATGTCTGATGCAAATAATGGAAGAAAAATTGGAAAAAGAATATAAATATTATTTTTTATGATTAAGCCATAGAAGACTGTACTTACGACTTGTACAAGAGATATACAGCTATCTTACATTTCTCGAAGTAAACTACTGATCTTCCGTAGCTCCTTCAAAGCTGCTATAGCTGTACCCTGACCTTTGCCTCCAAGAATGTTGTTTGATAAGTTATCCGATGAGTCAAATTTGCTCTTATCTTGCTGGAAAACTGTCTCAATCACCTACATGAACCAACAACCATGATTATAGTAGCACTTAAAATAAAAAGTAGCCTTCGAATATCATACTCCCACAGTAAGTGATATCCCATTTCAGAATTCAAAAAACTTAATCATATTAGACAAAACTATTACAAGTTTTTTAATTTCATAACCAACTATTGTTGTGAGTAGGGATGTAAACCAAGTGGAAACAAATGAACAAAGCGCTGTTCATGTTAGGGTCAAACAAACAAAAACCTAGTAGATTTATTTTAGATGCAGAATCTTTTGTTGTCATTTAACCCGAAATTTTATTAGGAAATAAGATGAAATGGAAGGCAGATACTCACCAAACTTAAATAAGAATATCTCACCTGAATATGCTCAAGCATGGACTGCCCAAGATTTCTTATAGTGTCCATCACTTTCTTATCTCCCACTTCAATCCTCTTATTTATTCCACAGGAAGTATAGGTTCCATCACAATGTGAAATGTCAAAGCTATCCTTTTCTATATGTCCAGCATTTTGCGATCTTTTTGACTCTTGATTTTCTTCTTTAGAGCCTCTACCAAACCTCCATAACCACTGAAATTTACCTGCAAATGGTTTCCGGTCCTTTGGAGCTGCTATTTGTTCTGGTATAGAGTCAACATCGCCAGATGAAGTGGCTTCAGCATCTTGGGCCAACTGTTTGTCGAGATTTTGACAACAAGGCTCCTCCATATTAGTTGATTCTTCATCTTGCTTATTTTGACTACAAGACTCTTCTGTGCTAATTGTTTCCTCATCATTGTCACCAAGAAATGAATTTGAAGTGATACTGCTTTTCTCCGACTCATTTTCATGGTCATTACCTATGTCATGAGGACTAGTAGGTGTGGAAACCACCAACGTGTTATGACCACTCAAAAGTGTTTCTTCAACCATGCAATTGGAGGTCCTTTGATCGGCCAATTCCTCTGGAAAACCTTTTCCAACATTTAAGTTGTCTGAAATAACAGGAGACTCATTACATTCAGATTTAACATGGTCTTTGGCAACTTCAATAACTTCAGATGAATCACCAAAAAGTCTTCGCCTAACAGAAGACAGAGCATGAGCATTATTCCCCTCAAAGGGTTCCACATTTGTCCTAGAGAAACTTAATCTTTTAGTCAAAATCTTTTTCATAATTCCACTTGAACTCGAGTGACCATTGCTCTGTTTTCTGAGTTCTTCATCCTTATGCAACACCCTCCATTGTTCTTCCCAATATCTATCTGGTATTACATTAAGTGAAGTCTTAGCCAAAGCTGAAGCTGATGGAAGACTGTAACCTCTACTGATCGTGAGCTGATTCTTGTTTGAATATGTTTGGCATGGCGAGGACAATATGTTTGATTCAAGAGCAAGCATCTGCAGTGATTTTGCCTGCTCTATAAGTTTCTTCATATCAGGGTTCTGTGGAAAACTTAGTAATCGTTGCAGGCAAGTGGTTGCAGTTTCAGTGGCTAAAAGCGAAGATCGTACATAGAGAAGCATTGAGACTGCCAAAGCTGCAATAAATGCTCCTCGAGGAGAACATAAAACCTCAAAGTTGAATTCCACATCATTGTCTATGTATCTACTATTCGAAGAATAAAATAGTTCATCCCAAATCACCAAAAGATCATCAAGGCAAAACTCTCGTCCAAACAGAACACGTAACCATCGAAGGGCAAAGTATTGAGGTTCCACCTCAAGCTCAACAAGGTGGCTATGAAGAGAAGAATCCACAATTGATAGTAGATAATATAATGCTGATGAGGCTTCGATGACAGGAGGTAAATTTGAATTGGATCCAGCTACAGGAGAGAAAAAACTTGCCATGGAAACCACACCTTGGGCTCCAAACATTAAATTCTCGAACATGAAATAAGCATCATGTTCCATAAACCTTTCAGATAAAATAACTCCCAACTCACCTTCTGCTCCATAAGAATCACTCAGCAAAAGCATTTCCCTGGTATCAGGATCAAGTTCATCCAGACTATGGTCATTGCATATTTTGTGAAGATTATTCTCTATTTCAATCCCAGACTCCCAGTTTTTTACTCTTCTAATCCTGTGACTAGAGAGAAAGTCGCCTTCAGGGAAGGAGATTTTGTCAAATTCATCACTAAAAAGATCTTCATAAAGCTTTTGCACTTGAGTTAGGTGATCCAGATCAAAATGAAGCACATAGACTAGAGGAGCCAATAATTCATGCATTCCTGTTTTTAAATAATAGGGTCAGTGCTTTTACTATTGAAAAAATGAATAATACACTAAGAATGAACCCAAAGAGTAGTTATGCAGTCAACACTACCAATTTGCGAACTTTAATTTGTGATAACTGTAATTCATGATAAGGATATCAATTTTAATTTAGTAAAAACCTCAATATAAATACTAGTGATAACTTTCATGCTAAAGAAAAGCATGATGAGCTTCCATTTGCAGTAGACTATTATTTTTCCCTCAAGGTTACCTAGGTTATTTATCAAACATTCCACAATGAAATAGGTTAGAGATTAACCTTCAAAATTACAATATTAAGATAAAATTCAAATAAAATAAGAATAAGCTACATAATCTTGCCTTGTCGATATCCATACTCTGGATGCTGCAGACACCATAACAGCAATACCCTTCTAAGCAATGCCTGGCATATAGGAGTGTGAAAGTAGCCACTATGTTCAGGATATAACCTAGACAAATCTTGGTCGATCATTTTCCCCAGCTCAGCATAACTGAAAAACCGACCCCAATTGCTATCTGTAGGCAGTAGATAATCATAGTTGTTAGTAAGTGTGCAGTTACAAGATTCAAAAATTTTTAAGTGCATGGGAGCAAATTTATTTCATTAATCTTAAATGAAATTTCTTGATTTCACCGAAAAAAGTTGCAAGCATATTCACAAAAATAAGTGGGAAAATAATTCAATGGATTCGACCAAATGAGCCATTCTGATGGTCTAGTGGAGTAGTAAACAAACTTATACAAGAATATTTCACCCAGATCTCATAATGAAGTTTATTTTTGTTGGACTTTCCTGGGACCACCATCATGAGAAGTACTTTGGAGGACCATCGTCCGCAACTTACATTACCAACAACTGAAAATGCTGAAATCAGCATGTGTTCTAATTATATCAATAATAACTAGCAAACTCAATGAAGGCTTGTAGGTGAATGTCGACTAAGGCTTGTAAGTGACACTTCAAAAGTTATAGTTCCCTGCAAGCACAACTAAAAAGTTAAGTGTACCTGGATTTTGTGATAGAGGATTGTCCACAGTAAGATCAGGAGATGCTTTCCCATTTTTAGGGGAATGATGATCTATCAGAAGACGACGCCTCAGATTTGCATATCTGTGAACCCAGAAACTTACATGAGGGATTATTTATAGACATATGTAGCAGTTCAGAAAAATACACATGAAAACTTAAGTAGCCTGTGGAAGTCTGAAAGCAAAAACCCAACAGATAAAAGATTTGATATTCCTACATCCACCTGGCTCTGCTAAAAGCCAAAGTGATCTTGTCAGATCGTTATATCAAATTCAGCAAACAGGAAAAAAAAAAGCAGAATATATTTGTAATCTGTCATATAACAAACAAGGGCTACATAGAAAATAAAAATTACTGGTCTAAAATTAGGCAACTGCAATATCAAACATTAAGCTAAACTCCACTGATTAAAATGTGTTGAACAAGAACGTAATAAAGAAGAATATACCGTCACTTCTTTTAGAAAAACAAGAATATGTCATTCCTCCACTGATTAGCAACCTAAGAAGAACTAAATTGAAAGATAGTTTAAATTATTTTTAAGATTGGAAATAGTATTATAAGCAGCGTATTAAATCCACAGTGCAGAAAAGAACAATTCTCCTACAGCAGACAAAGCAAAAGAAAAGGCAACAATGCATCAAACTACACGATTTCCCAGACGAATCTTTAATCCGGTTCTAGTCTCACCTCCTCCGGGTGTCCGCGGTGACGCGCCGGATATCATCGATCGAGGCCGGGGGCGATCTTGGCAGCACTCCAAGATCAATACGCCACCGGACGCTTCGAAGATTAGAGAATCTCTTCTGGGGCATCGACGAGGCATCGGAAGCGGACGCGTCGACCGGAGATGAGCTCATGGTGGTCCTCGTCTGACAGCCCTATCACTCAGCCAGCGGATCCAATATCCGAGAGGAAGCGGCGGCAGAAAGGTGCCGCCTTTGGTATGCAGCTAGGGTTATCTCGCAGAGATGGAAGGTAGGAACACGAAAAAGGAGGGATTTTTGTGGTGCGGGGAGGGATAACAACTGGAACACGGAAAAGGAGGGATTTTGTGATGCGGGGAGGGAGAACAAATGGCTGCTGGCGATCGAGGACGACAAAAGGCGAGAGCTTTGGGAGAGAGATCAAACTCTTGAGGCGTGGATCGGCATTAAAGGTGGGTGTTTTAGGGGCAGAGCAGAGGGGATGCACAGGTTAGGAACAGTGGAAGATAGCAGGCAATTGAGGCTTTGTCTCTATTCTCCTGAGGAGCCAAAAGACTGACCATTGAGAAGTTTCTGCTTTTTTCTTTTCCCATTATTTTTGGCCTATTTGTCAGAGTGGAGAGGATAAGATGGAGAAGAATATATAAATATATAAATATATATATATATATATATATATCAAAAGTTAAAATTTATAAATAGATAATAAGAATTAATGTTGGTCAGTTGATAATTTATATAATAGAATTTAAGCCAATATTATCGTTTTAAAAATATAAAAATAATTAATTAATGAAAACAAAGAGGTATTACATTTTTTGATTAAATGATAACCATGATTAATAT
The DNA here is from genome assembly GCF_036884655.1 of Musa acuminata AAA Group. Lineage (NCBI taxonomy): Eukaryota > Viridiplantae > Streptophyta > Magnoliopsida > Zingiberales > Musaceae > Musa > Musa acuminata. The sequence continues at coordinate 47,240,009 of NC_088345.1, read as the reverse complement.
TTGAGTTCTGTTGAATGGATTTTAATGGAAATAGCATATATGAAAAAAAAAATTAAGAAATTGAAGAAATATGTAAACTCTAAAATTTTGAAGGATATATACATATATATACATGTAATAATAACATTTTAGAGAAGAAATTATGTTATTTCCAAAATTTGAGTTATATTTCTTCACACTCAATCATTGGATGGTCCCAAGCAAAAAAAAAAAAAACAAAAAAAAAAGGCTGGCTTTCTAAATCTATAATTTACAAAAATGAAACCAAGAAGTGTTCAAAGATTGGAAATCTACTTTATTGTTTTAATAACAATGAATGGCTTCTCCAAATGATTGTTTAGGAAATTAGAAGGGATTTAGTATCCTAAGAGTGGAAAATTAAATTTTGGTGTGTGTAGAGTTTGTTCCTAGTCATCTTTACAATTCTATTGCATGACAAATAATGAAGACACTCACTCTATCTACTTTACCAAACAATTTAAACAAATTATTATTATAAAAGGGGTGACTTCCATTAATATTGTCTAGTGAGGATTAATTTAGATTGTATTTATAACTTTGATACGATTCCGAGATCGTAAGGGACCAATCTTATCGTTGTACTAATATTATTTGATCTAATTTTTCTTCTCGCTTGATAATATAAAATAAATTTGAGAACAAAGTTTGACTGAATAAAATGAGATTACATGAAACATATCTTTCTTTAATAGTTGTGTCAATTAAACATATTCAAAGAATCAAATTATGTTTTGTTACATCATTAGATTCCCATTGTTTCACATGAGCATTTATGTCACAATTTTTGGGGCCACTGAATAATGAAGTCAGACTTAGTCTTTCGATCCGATTTCCACATCAACCAAATTAAATGGCATGTAAAGATTTTGAATCACTTTTATAATAAAATATACTTATTATCTAAAAAATTAATAGAGTCTAATAAATTTGATCAACGATGTGATGTATGGGTTATATTAATGATGTCATAAATCTCTCATCTTGAAAGTTATCTAATCAAATATTTAGGAATTACTGAAAACATTATCGATTAAGGTTATCTTTCTTCTTAATAATGAGGTCACAAATCCCTTATTGTGAGAATTATTGATCAAATATTTAGACATAACCAAAAATTTTGGGCGTATATTAGTGGAATCTATTCGAATAAGCTTTGATTTACAATAAGGATTTTGATTTGGAAACTTAGTAATTGGTCAATAGGACCAACAACATTATGTTGATAATCCATGATCTAATTAAATTGAGCACTAACATTAATGAATGGATGTAGTTTGTGATTTGTTGGATTGATTAGGGTGTGGCAATAAGGTACACCAAACATTCTAATGATATGCGTTCAAGTAAAGCATCAATTTAGGTAGAATAGTTGGTGATATACAAAATTGTATAGAAATCATAAGATGAGAACATTCTCTCTCTCTCTCTCTCTCTCTCTCTCTCTCTGATGACAAAAACGCATGCCTACCCACACCTAGTGGTGACAAAGGAGGAGGCAGCATCACGTGGAAAATGTGTCGATTGATGCCAATTATTGGAAGAGATGCATCTTTAAGACAATGCTACGTGGGCCGATCTTTAACACATCCACCGGCAACAATGTTTCTTATTATTGTTGACATTGATGTTGATGATGACATTGTGCACCTATGTTTGGGACAATTAAGAATTGTCTTGTTTGTTTAGATGTCAAGAATTGATTTGTTATCGGGTGATACAATAAGTGCGAGGTTTGATGATGATGTGCCAACTCAAAGCTTCTGATTAATTAGATTTAAGGGTCAATATGTGTTGTCTTATTTTTGTTTTAACTTGAGCTCGGATTATCGAGATGACAAAAGAGCAATCTTACTTTATGTTAAATTTAATATTATTATTATTATATATGGATGGGCGAGATGTGATGAGTAAGTATCACATCGCTAATATTGACATGTACAAATATATGTTTATATGTATTTGATTCAAATCCTAAGTGGATTGGATCCAATAATATCATATTAGTTATATAAAACACTATTATTTTAGGCACACAATTCACTTTTAGTCATATGTATATGTATGATTTGAGAGCTTGATTCCCTAATAATTCACTCTAATCATGTTTTGTTACATTTATCATAATTCTCTAATATAAAACTCAGCTAACCAACAAGATTTGATTTGATGATGAATAGGCATGGCACGAATAGTAAGGAAGATGATTGCAGTAAACTAAATCGATTATCAACAAAGAAAAATAACACATAAAAAATTAAATAAATTATGTTGGTCGTAAAATCTGAAGTTGCTTGGAGGTGAAAATATAATACTCTTCGAGTTATAACATTCCAAAATCAAATGGGATTTTGTGAAATGATCATTCGAAATGTGAGTTAGAGTAGTTTTCTTTTTATCATTATCTTTTTTTTGTTTATAATATATTTATACAAAAGAAAGTTTATGATTATTTTTTCTTATTATAACGAAGAAGAAAGAAGGTTTAGGATTAATGTCCTTGTCATAAAAGTAGATAATAAAGTTTGTGTTTCTCATTTATATTTTTTCTATTATACCACTTTACGTCCTAATCACGTATCAATTATTGATAAATATCTTATCATCAATAAAATTATCTATAATTTATTAAATCTAAGTATTACTAATTTATTAAATTATCTATAAATATCTTATCATCAATAAAATTTAAGTATTAGTAATTTATTAAATTTATTAAATGTAGTTCAGAATTGCGCACATCAATCATAAAATTTCCCTCAGCTAATTAAAGCCACTCACATTCCATGCTTTTATCATCATATTTCTAATGCATTACCCAATGATCCCACCGTCCATGTCGTCACTACATTCAACAACTAGTGAGCATTTCTCAATCACACCACCTAATTTTGCATACAAAATTTATGTGGATCTCTTCTTTTTCTTGATTGTTAACACCAACTCCAATCTTTTTAAGAAGTGGACAAAAATAAAAGCATGATCCGTGCCATGCCCACCAACAATTGTTCTTGGGAAGTCGATCTAGTCTTCGCACTCCTTTGGTATCGTGTGCTCACACGATCCGATCGATTTGTGTAGAGGAATCAATTTTATTTATAGAGAAATAATTTTACTTATATTTCTATATATATATATATATATTATTATGTTTAATCTCTTTGCTTGGCTACTCGTTTCGATACTTAGGAATATGTGAGTTTAGTATTTTTGGGTATTTTTTGTTTAAGATGGAAATTAAAATATTCACTTCGGTGCTAAGGCACTGTCCGTATGTTTGGTCTTCGATTTAGATTATGAAGCCATTATCTTTGTTAGAATGACATTAACATTAGATTTATCCATGCAAAATTGAAGTCCCATGTATTATTAAGACTTCAAATAAAATATTATTATACTAATACAACTAAATAACAATTTATATTTCTACATAATTAAAAAAAAATCATATTTATCTCCTATATTTAAGTCGAATCATATATCTCTGTAAAATATAAAAATTATGTAAAATAAATATTTTTACATTAATCTTGAAAAATAGTCAGAGAACCAAACCTCACGAGAGTCTCTAAATCTTCTCTAGGATATAAAAACAAAGGTGAAATCATGACACTCATCGTATTATCTTTTTAATTGAGAGGTCTTATATTAGTTAAAATTAAGAAATATTAAAACGGAAAAAAGATAGAAAAGAAATTATAGAAGCTTAATTGTATTCACGTGTGCCTCTCCTATTTATACAAGTTAGGAGAGAGAATTTTCCTTAATAGATTAGAGGATTTCTCTCAACAGAGTATAGAGATATCCTTGAGAAATCTTATATGCTATTATGCCCCCGCAATGGTGCTCTTATCAAGGATGTCAATCTTGGACCGATGTAATGCAAAAAGGTGACGAGCGAGAGGCTTCGTGAGTGAGTCGGCTAACTGATTAACTGAATGGACATGAGAAACTGATAGTTGACGGCGGACAACTTGATCTCACACAAAATGAAAGTCGATAGCAATATGTTTCATGCGGGAGTGGAACACCGGATTAGCGCACAGATAGGTAGCTCCAATATTGTCACAATATATTGTAGGAGTAGAGTTGATGTTGAGTTCTTTAAGCAGATTTGTGATCTAATTGAGTTCTATAGTGGCAATGGTGATGACACAGTATTCAGCTTCAGTTGTAGACCGTGCGATTGTCTTTTGCTTCTTAGAACTCCAACTAATTAGATTAGCGTCAAGGAAGACAATATACCCCGATGTGGATGTTTGATCATCAAAGTTTCCTACACAATCGGCATCGGTAAATGCATGAAGTTGAAGTGGAGAGTATTTATGAAGAAAGACACCATGATTGAGAGTCACTTTAAGATATCGTATGACTCGTTTGACTATAGACCAATGCATAGCAGATGGCCTCTGCATAAACTGTGATAATTTGTTAACTGCAAATGAGATGTCGGGACGGGTGAGAGCTAAGTACCGTAAGGAACCAACGACTTATCAGTATTGAGTGAGTTCCGTAGTAGGACTTCCATTAGATAATTTGAGAGAGCCACTAGCAGATAGAGGAGTTGTAACCACATTTATGTCCTGCATGTTTGTTTTGGATAATAAATCTTGAATGTACTTTCTTTGTGATAAAAAGAGACCGAAAGATGTGAATGTAGCCTCTACACCCAGAAAGTAGTTCAGGGGTCCTAGATCTTTGAGCGAGAATCGATCTATCAACTGTTTGATGAATGCTTGGATTTCTATGGGGTTGTTGCCTATGATAATGATGTCATCCACATAGACCAGAATATATATTGTGTCGCTATGGCGTTGTCTAAAAAATAACGAGGAATCAGATTTGGAGTTGAGAAAGCTAACTGAAGTAAGAAAAGAGCCAAGTTCAGTGTACCAGCTCTTGGAGCTTGACGAAGTCCATAAATAGCTTTTCGAAGTTTGCAGATATGCTTTGGATACTGAGGATGAGTGAAACCAGGAGGTTGTTGCATAAAAATATCTTCAGTTAGAATCCCTTGTAAAAAGGAATTATTAACATCCAATTGGCGTAATTGCCGGCCCTCAGTGGTGGCGAGACTCAGGATAAGTCTGATTGTAGTGGGCTTAACAATGAGACTAAATGTCTCAGTGAAATCAACTCTATGTCTTTGATGAAACCCTTTGACGATGAGACGTGTCTTATATTGGGCAAAAGAGCCATTGGGGTTCCGCTTAACTGAAAAACCCACTTACACCCAATGATATTTTGTGTATGATAAAAGGGTACTAGATCTCATATCGAGTTATAGAGGAGGGCATTATATTCCTCACACATGGCGGTACGCCAATGTGAAGATTTTTGGGCTTGAGTGAAGGTGGTGGGTTTTTTGGGCTTGAGTGAAGGTGGTGGGTTCAACGGTGGTGGATGAGGAATCCGATAGCATGAAGATCAAGGACCTGACACGGTTTGAAAATACCATTCTTAGAGCGTGTGGTCATAGGATGGTTGGAGACATCGGGGCCGTGAGGCTATGCTGTTGGAAGAAGTGGTTGAGAGTCATTGACATAGGCCGGGTCAGGTGGAGGTACGTCAGGGTCACTTGACCGAGAAGGAGGTAAAGATAACGATTATGATCCTGAACCAAGTACCCCAATAGTCGGAGAAGAGAGAAGTGGAGGAATAGGCAATTGCTAAACCGGAAGAGTGGAATAATGTGGATCATGAGAGGAGAAACTAGATGATGTCATGGGAGGCTCGTTCGGTTGGATCGGAGGTATACCCCAATGAGAAATGGTTAATAAGGTGGTCTGCATAGTAGGAGAGGTATGGTTGTGAAAAGGAAAAACAGACTCAACAAAAATAACATGACGCGATATAAAATTTTTGTAAGTGTGGAGATTATAGCAGCAGAAAACATTATGTTCAAGAGAGTAACATATAAAAACGCAAAGATTAGATCATGATGTTAACTTATGAGAGGCATAGGGACGTAACCATGGATAGCATAGACAACCAAATACTCTGAGTTTGCGAAGGTTTAGGAGTTTGTGAAATAGTGAGTCAAAGGGGGATTGGTATTGTAGGACTGGCGTAGACATTCTATTAATAAAGTAGACGACAGTTTGAAAGGCTGTCGTCCAAAAGTTTGAAGGCATGGAAGCCTGATGGAGAAGTATGAGCCCAGTTTCTACTATATGCCGATGTTTGCATTCGGTGGAGCCAACAAGTTAAGGAGTATGCGGGGGAGACTTGAAATATTAGATACCACAAGCTGAGAGATAGGACACTAGAGCTTGATATTCACCGTCATCATCAGAGTAATCCATTTTGATGGTAGACTGAAAATGGTTTTTGACCAACTTTCGAAAAGTGGGAAAGATGATCGAAATGTCATATTTATGGTGAAGAGGATATAGCCATGCGTACTTAGTGAAGTGATATATAAAAATGACATAAAATCTGAATTTATCAAAAGATAGGATTGGGGCAGGGCCCCAAACATCTGTATAAATAATTTCAAATGGTTTAGAGGTGAAAATGGAAGATAGGCCAAATGGTTGTTGATAACTTTTATTACTAAGACATACATCACAATGCGTTATAGAACTATGCGATTTAGAAATAGGAAAAGAGAAACTAGAAAGTAATTGTGGTGAATAAGGGACAAGGGATGACTAAGACGACGATGCCACATATCAACTAGAGCCACAATGAAAGAATGAATAGTAAGCTGGGTTATTTGTGGAGCTGACGGCTATTCGTAAATATTTTCTCTATTCAAGCCCTAGATTAAGGATGCCCCCATGCTCAAGTCCTTAACAAGAAAGGAATCATGAAAAAATTCAATTGAAGTATTGTTATTTTTGCAAAACTGAGAAACAAAAATGAGGTCACGTTTAATATTAGGGGCATATAAAACATCATCGAGTGTAAATGTAGTAGTATAAGAAGTAAACGTTGTGGAACCAGTATGAGTTATAGGAACGTCGTTACCGTCATCGATGATGATATCTTCATCGCCACCATAGGGATTATGGAGAGACAGATTCTGAATATCAGAGGTGATATGATGGGAGGTGCCAGAGTCCACAATCCAGTTAAGCTGGCTAGTCGTCGGAGTAGTAAGGAGATTTGCCCGAGGCCAGTATGATAGAGCAAGAAGGCAGGGTTGAGACCGACAAACTTTAGCGGAGTGTCTGATTTTATCACACAACTGGCAGATGATCCGTCGTTGGTGGCTTGAAGGGGCAGGATTCCAAGGTGGACGAGTATTGGAGTTACCACTTTATGAGAAGTTAGGAGGATAACGGGGGTGTTTCATGGGACCCATAGGATCAAGAATACCTTTGGTGATGTTCGGAGGGTACTGAGTATTCTTCCTCTTAGACTTATAACTGGCTTGAGCTGTGATAGACAGTTTGGGCAATTTATTCGCACGCTTCAAATACATCTCATAGTCAGTCAACTTATCATAGAGTTCTTCAAAGGAGACTAGCGAGTTGTGTGCTCGAATTGCAGCCGCCAACTCCTTGTAGTCATCTCCAAGACCATTTAGGGTATGGATGATAATCTCCTCGTCACATAGGGAATGACCTATCAAAGCCAAGTCATCGATAATAACTTTGATATTTTATAGATAATTAGTGATAGTACCCCTCTTGTTTGGCCATCATCAGCTTGGATAGAAGACTAAGCTTGCGAGTACGCGAATGATTCGCCAATGTTGTTTGCAGTTTAGACCACACATCGGAGCGACGGATCCAGCAACTGAGGCTTGAATAGTTTGGAAGATGAGACGATCTTGACGTAACCATAGTTTGTGAGTTGGATTAGGTACTGGACTAGGTTCTCCGGGGATGTTAAGCATGGCTGGCGGACAACTGAAGGAGTCATCAACGTAACCTAGCAAGTTGTATCCAAATAAGAGATTAGAAAATTGAGCCCGTCAAGACGTATAATTGCCATCCTTTGATAACTTGAAAGGGATTAGTATGACTGCATTGATAGAGATAATCCCTGTAGTAGAAGAATTGTGAGTCCCTGCAGAAATAGGAACTGGAATATCAAAAGAAGATAACAAAAACATCCCAGTGAGGATTGTTGCTGCAATGAAGATTGTTGCTGCAGCAAAGATTGCTGCGACAACGAAGATTGCTACGATAACGAAGTCTGCTGCGGTAGCGAAGACTACTGCTAAAGACTGCAGCTGCTGCAGATCATTACTACTGCTGCAGCTGCTACAGATTGCTATGGTTGCTACTGCAGCGATGTTAAAGAAATCTACAGTGATGCCGCAGTAGGAGAAACTTGTGAGAAATCTGCTAAAGCTCTGTCGGCCTCAATGCAGGAAGCGATAGCAGCAGCAGATGCAGCGAAAGCTGCTGTGGCAGAGGAAGCAAGATGCAGCGGTAGATGGAAGCGATTGTTGCTACAAGAACTACAATCGTTCCTACTGCCACAGGAAAGCACTGATGGTTGTGCAGCAAGGATGGCGACAGCGGCACTTCTCGCTCGAGCGAGATGCAAGAATGAGGAGGAGAGGTCGTTGGCCGGGGAGCAGTTACGAGGACGGCAACCACCACGGCAACGTAGGTGAGGTTCTTGGGAGGGTAGGAGGTGGCCGACTCGGTCGATGATGGAGTCGGAGAGGCGGGAGAAGAATCACCGGTCTTCTGCAGTAGAGGAAGGAAGTCAACACCAATCCTTTCAGCTTCCACATCGACACCTAGAGAAGTAGTAGAAGTCGAATTACCTTTGTAAGGGAAAAGGCTATGATACAATGTTAGAAAAGAGATAGAAAAGAAATTATTGAAGAAACTTAATTGTATTCATATTTATAGGGAGAATTTTACTCAGATTAGAGGATTTCTCTAGAGATATCCTTATATAATCGAGGAAAATATCATGAGTTATAAAATCTGAAAACTTTAATTGATACTAATATCCTTTAAACATATTGAGTAATTTACTTATTATATAATTACACGTATATAACTCAAACTACTTGGCATTAATCATATTTAAAAGTGATTAATCTTTTTTATAGATATTATTGAAAAAGGAAGGAAGGGGCCCATTATATATATATATATATATATATATATATATATATATATATATATATATATATATATATATATAAAGCTAATTTTCAAAGGATATGTGTGCAAAATCTCTTTCTTACTTTAATCACCTGGCGTGAGGCTCGTCTGTCTCGCGTCAGGGTCCAGCTTATCTGGTGACGTATCCGCTTGAAGGCTGAATCTTGAACTGGAAAGTGCAGCAGATCCTTGCAAAACATCAATCAATCAATCAATCAATCAGTCAGACGGTCAAATGAACCGTCCAGATGAAAGGGCTCGAGGGCATTTTAGGACTTCCAAGTTGGGTCTCTCTCTCTCTCTCTCTCTCTCTCTCTCTCTCTCTCGTTCTCTCCACGCCGACGGTCGGTAGTCGGTACTACGTCCCCGCGCGAACTCCGACGCCTACGTCAAATAATCGCCGAATCTTTTCCTCGCGATTCTGAAGCCCCAACAAAGCCCAATTTCTCGGCTTTATTTAAATTTAGATTGTTTTCCCGCCACCCGATAAATTGGCGATGTTTCCGAGGCCCCCGTGCTGTCATCCGGACTCTCAGCGTGCCGGGAGCGGGTCGCCATTTCCTCGCCCCCAAACCCCGAGCCCCATCCCTAAGCCCGCTCGTCCTCTCTCTTCCTTCGTCTCCAACGCGGTGGATCGTCGGCCTCTTAGGGCTCCCGGGGAGCTGCAACTCATCACCGTCTTGCTTCCCGTTCTTTGTTTGATGAGCCGTGGGTCCGATCGCGCTGCGGATTTCCGGCTCTCCGGCGATTTCTTCCTGCTTCTGCTGCTGTTCCTCTTGGCCTTCTTCTTGTTCCTCTTATCTCTCGTGCTCTTCGGTTTCCTTGGCCTCGTCGCTCTCTCTCGCCTTCTCCTTGAGTGAGTCTGGGGAACAAGAGGGGATCTGTTTGGGCTTTTAGCTTCAGAATCAACCGATTCCTCAGGGGACTTAATGGAATTCCTCAAGACAAGGTTTCCAAGTCGTGTTGGTAAGTTGAAGGGGGTAAAAAACCCAGATCAGGACCGAGAACAGTTGTCCTTGTCCTCGGAGGAGCTCAAAGATGAGACCTTGGACGCAATGCCGAAGCCGGCTACCGCTCCGGATGGGGGAGACGACGACGACGACGACGATTTCATCACGAACGACGTGAAGAGGCGGCTGAAGGAACTGAGAAAGAACAGCTTCATGGTCCTCATACCAGAAGAAGGCCATCCGGGAGAGCAGGAAGAGGAAGAGGTAGAGGAAGAGGAGGAGGAGAGCAGCTCGAGTGGGTGGGGGGCCTCAGAAGCCGGTGCTGGGTATTCCTGTTGTGGGTTCGACACATTTTATGACCAGTACTGCGACCGGATGCTGTTCTTTGACAGGTTGATATCCCGGCATCTAAATGAAGCTGGTATGGCATCAACAAATGCATCTGCATCTCAAAGATTCTGCAATCATATTATTATCCATAGATATATGTATTTTAATACTTGATGATGAGCTTCAACTGTGTAGAATTTAAATTGCCGTGTCCGGTGAATGATTCCAAGTGCATTTTGCCTCTGTATCACCTCATGTTCTTAACTTTGATCTAATGTTCCTCTCCTATTAGTGGCATTAGTTTGATCCTAATCCGAGCTACTTCTGTCAAGTTTCATACAAGTTTACGACTTACATGTTACAGGATCTCGGAGTACCTCACAGCGATCACTCAGATCTGTGTCGAAGAAGTTAGATTTGGCCCTTCGAAAGCTCCGTTTCAAGAAGGGGCAAGACGAGCACCCAGACGACCGCGAACAACTACAGCTGCCGCAGCAGGAAGACGAGCGGTGCCGAAACCTTGAAGCTGCTTATGTAGCGCAGGTTTCTTTAAGTTGGGAGGCACTTCATGGTCAGTACATGCAACAGAGACTGAAGATTTCGTCGCAGCCGGAGGATGGTGCTTCCTATGGCTATGCTGCGCAATTGTTTCAGCAGTTCCAGGTTTTGTTGCAGAGATTTATTGAGAACGAGCCATTTGAGCAAGGATCTAGGGTGGAGGTTTATGCCCATGGCCGGAGTTGGCTGTCTAAGTTGCTTCAGGTGCCGAATTTTCTAGGTAAAAATAAGCAACTCCGTTAAACTTCTCTTCAGTCGTTTCAATCACATTCCATTTGTGAGATTAAAGAATCTGTGCTTTGCACCTGTCTTTTACATAATATGTGGTGGAAACTGAGTGATCTCTAGGTTATCATCTTTCAGACAGAACAATAGGTATTATCATGCAAGAACACTAACCTCAAATCCAATATTCTGTTCTTCGATATGCTTTTGCTTTCCTTTCAGGTATAGATCAGAAAGAAAATGTGGAGAATTATACGGACTTGCCAGTTCTTGCGGCCGACTTAGTTAAGATAATGGAGGATTCCATCCTAACCTTCCACCTTTTTCTGAAGATGGACAAGAAAAGAACAGGTAGCTTCTTTCGAGCTCACAGCCCTCGGAGCTCCCTTCATCAAGTGCAAGCCTCACTTGATAAGGTATGCCACATGATCGAAGATAGATGCATGCTGCAAATTAAATGATCAGTAGAAATATTATAAATTGGTGATTCATGGCTTTGAATTGCAGAAGGAGATGAGAGCGAAGGAACTGTTCAAAAAGAAGAAAGGGTGGAGGAAGAGAACCTGGCCGACCACCACGGAGGAAGTGGAACTGCTATTTGCTCTCATCGACATCAAAGTCATATCGAGGGTTCTGAGGATGGCACGGCTCAGCAAGGAACAGTTGTTATGGTGTGAAGAAAAGATGAGCAAGCTCGATCTGTCGGGCAACAGACTCTGCAGGGATGGCTCGCTGCTCCTCTTCCCCTGTTGATAGTGCGCTTTGCTTATTTTTCCTCCTGTGCTTCTATTACTACATGAATCAGACAATATATCAACCTTTGATCTGTAAAGTGCAGTAGTGGCCTTCCAATTGTGACACATACTATGATACAATAGTAATAATAAATCAATACTACGACAGTTCAAAATTTTATTATTGACTGAAATTGATAAATCAAAGCATAACATCGCTCATTAATTTTCTAAGGTAGCAATCAAGAATTTTTCGAAAGATCAAAAATAGCACACCATCCAAACTGGTAAACTAATCAAAGAGGGAGAACCCCATATCATCATCGCTCTCCTCTTTCTCTTCCTTCTTTTCCTCGGGAGTGGGAGGTGCATCTGGAGCAGCAGCACCGCCACCAGATCCTGCAGCTGCGCCACCTGGAGCACCAGCTCCGATAAATGCTCCACCACCACCTCCCCCAATTATCACCTGTACGTCCAGAAGCAAAATAACCGTGAGAGGAGAGATTCACAAACTGATATCTGTAATGAAGCAACTTATATTACTCTCAACACAACCTGCCCACAGTAGAGCTGAACATGATGATGAACAGATGCACACATACAAAATTAGCTCATGCTTCTAACATTGTTTAACATGATTAACACGCCCATACAAGAGCACATGAAAAAGAGATTCACAAGATAAAAAGAGACATCTTGCGGGCATCACCATCGGCACCAGGCATAAAAGAAGACTCTTGAATAAGCAAAAAGAACTTTCTACTGTTTCGATTTGTCACTTATTTGATTTGAAGATTTTGTCAGAAATAAGCCGACATGGCTTGAAGCATACTATCCAAATTGCGATTCTTTATACAATTGGCTGAGTGATCGGACATGATCAGACAAGATTGAACCCGCTTCGGCGAATGCGTGCAAGCAACCAAAAGGAACCTTAACACACAGCATATATAAGGCATTTATTTTATAAGACTGTAGAAGCAAGCAGTACAAAAAATCATTGGTAAAGCAACCAAGTTCACATACCAATCTTCTTAAATCTTATTTAGGTTGGATAATAATTTGCTGGATGATATGATCCATGACACCAATAAAAAAAGCAGTAACCAGCTACTAGGCAAAATTAACTTTGATAATTATCAAAAAGAAGAACCCAAGAGTAATATCTTCGGAGTGACAAACCATTGATCTTCCAATATAACATATAATGTGTAGGAAAGGTTGATGCGTCCTTAGATTAGGATAAGCACTGATGGAGTAAGGCCCCAAAGAACCAAAGATGTATGTTTTCAAGAAGTGTAAACCGTCTCCTACGCTTTGCCACTAATAACACATATTTAAGCATTACAATAATTCCCAGCTCGATCTCTGGTTGCTCTGGAACATACAATAAGTATATATCTATAATAGAGGAATCCAGCATACTCCTTCCAAATAGCATTTACTTATCGCAAAACCATCACTAAATTAAAATCATTCTTACTATACATATAGTGCATCTTCCACATAATTTGCCCTTTCAAGCTTTCTCAAACCCCTTCCCACCTTACCTCTCTTGCTCAAAGGACGAACCTTTCCCTAAATACAATGACATGATACATATCTCATGACCTCCCGACTACAAAAGAGAAAAAAATCTAATAACATAATTGATCACAAGAAATAAGGAAGATAAGAGCTTGTTGTAAGCCTATTTATGATAAAGATTAATTTGCGATCAACGACAAGTAGAGACACACATTAGGCGAAATCAAGGAAAGGCCTCTCACCTGGAAGACGGCCGAAGAGGGGGAGACCATGGAGAAAGAAGACTGGACGCCGCCAGTGGAGTCAACCGCGAGCGCCTCCTGGACGAGCAGCCGCTGGAGGTCGAAAGTCGAAGCGGCCGACGCCTCCAGGTCGCCGGAGAGCTGCTTCGCGCTCCACTCGCCGCCGGAGCTGCGGCACACGAAGGTGAACACGCCCATCGCCCTTCCGCGTCTCCTCACTCGCGCCGACCGGAAGCTGTACAAACCCTAGGAATGGACGGGCCCCCGTCACCCCCACCTCTCCCCTTTTATAGTAGACGCACCATACTGGATGGACAAAAAAGCCCATCACATTATAGTTTCTTCGCCGATACAGTTCGACCACGTGCAGATCACGTGACATAAGATTTGGTTAGGGGACTTGAATTGGACCGGATCAATCATGCGTCCATGATTTGATGGACCACATCATGATTCATGTGATGGGTCGTTAGATTGACCATTGGCCAATCAAAGATACATACGAGTCCAGATCAATTCGAGGCGCTAATCTTGGCGAGCACTTGGACTTGATCTCAAATGCTACCAGAAACATCATGTAATCACAGCCGTCGACTTGATTTGATGCACATGTGCCGCTATTCTTCCACTGAGGTATTGAGTTGATCCTATTGCTATCTTTGTGTTCAGCTATAGATATTATTTTTTACGAAATTAGAAAAAATATTTTATAGAAGAAAAATACAAAAATTATCCCTCCTATCAAAATGTGCAAACAAATATAGTTGAGAGAGGACCTATGTAAATTTAGATGATTAGATACAAAAATAAATCGTTTCGTGTGCATATATATATATATATATATATATCAAAAAAATTATCTTGGTCCTCGGAGAAGCCCAAGGCTAAACTGCAAGCTCAGTTCAAACCCAAATCAAAGTTCATATTTTAGCCCAAATCATAACTCCAAGTTCTTCGAACTTTGAATCTAAATTTATCGGATGAAGTTTTAGATACACCTAATAATTATTATGGATTGAAGGTTCGAAACTTTATCTAATATTTTTTTAAGCAATATTACCTAATTTAGAGGTTTTGGAATGAAGCCTCATGTGAGATTATTGCTTGCAGCAGAAGGCCACTGCAGATAATGAAGGCCACTGCAATATTATCTCATTTGACATCCAATCCTTGCATCTTTTAGACATCAGAGGGAGGAACCCATACAGCTTCTCCCCCTCATTATCAGCTAAAGCTACTCTCATCCAGGTGTTGTTTGCTCTGTTATTTACCATATCATTACATCTCATGCATTCATTTTAGTTGATTGCAAAATTGTCAGGAAAGTCACTATCACTCTGCAGATATTTCTGAGTTTTGGATAATTACATGGATATTCTGATTATTTTTAGAGAATGCTGGTGAATACATACAAGATGGACAGCAGGGTAGCATATGAGCAAATTAATGAGGATAGCATGATGGTGAATTGGATGATATGGTAGTTTTGCTGTTGGTGTTAGGCATTTATGACTTGATTATGGCTTGTCACAATCTTGTTTATTGCAGGTGTTGGGTCTTTATCACTAGATTTTTGCATTCACCCCTGTGGAGCATTAGATCAATGGTTTATTATCAGAAAATAAAAAGTGAGGAAAAACAAGGATCAGATTCTGCTTGAGTTCTTGAGCTCTTGAATTCCACATGATCAAGTTGTATGTGCATTTTGATGTGAAAAAAATAATCAAATCCTCATTCAAAATTGCCTTTAAACAGCTGTCCAATTGCAGCAGAAGGCCACTGTAGATCAATTGGAAGATTTCTGTAAGTTTTAGTTTTCACATGAGAATGTTTAGAATAATTCTGATCTAATATTTTAGATTAGAAAGGAAACAAACATATATAAAAAGGAACAAATCAAATTTGATTTTGATCAAGATTGTATCTCTACAAGAATGAAAATCTATCCCCTTCAAAGAACAAAAAAGGTAGATGGAATGATGCAATACGATATTTGTTTTAGGGAGTTGTTTGCCTGAAATAACTCCTTATTATCTTCTTATTTTCATTCCTCTATTATTACAAAAGAAAAAGCTTTGTTAGTTCTTGACCAGCTTGTCCTACATAATGGATGTCCTCAATCACAAACTGAACATCTAGCATCTTTTTCTCTTCACACATTATGATTATTATTTCCCCTGATCAACCTAATCCAGCTGATCTCCTGTTGTAGAGGATGAAAGAAAGATGGGGATCAACTAATCAGGTGGGACAGAACCTGGTCTGTCTTCATTCTTTTCAGGCCCTATTCAATGTCACAAGAACATGAAATGTCCACTTCAACAGGTAGGGAAGATGCCCTACTTGCTAACCAGCCCTTAGGTGATGTGGTGTCATTGTGGTCTGAGTCAAGTGAGCTGGCTCTTGTGGAGTTGGGTGGATGAATGATGAATGTATGGTGCTTAGATCTTGCATTTAATGGACTTTGGGTTTTTCTTCTGTGCATCTTTTTGAGCACATAAAATAGTGTAAATTTTGTTATACCAACAAAAAGAGAGAGTGAAGAAAACAAAAGAGGAAGATCCCAAGTATGAGAATGATATCATATAATAGATTATAACTTTATTTGCTGTCTGTGGTGCTTGTGTAATCAATACATACTCTAGTTTTTCTAGGTATAATAGAGATGCTGAGTCACAATACATAATTGTGCTTTTGTGCATACTCAATAGTGTTTTATGTGTTATAGAATAGTTAATCATGTCAAAGTACAAAAGTAGTGAGTCTTAAAAGCAAAAGTTGGAGTTTTCAAAAAGGACCAGACCTCATTTGACATTTTTTTCTTTATTCTTTTTTTCTGTTTTGGAAATATAAGGTAAAAGGGATTTATGTATATCAGTTTGCTGTTACAGAGACTGTACAATTTTGAAGAGTTGAGGGACCAGAATAAATAGCTAGGACAAAAGATAAAGACAACATGAAAAAGAAAGAGAAGGATTTAATGGAAAAGGATGTATGTTTTTGATTGGCTCTTTTGATCATCGATTAAAAAGAACATATCCATGCACCAGATTTTCGCCGATGAAAAGTTTGGGGAGGATTAATATACGCTATCTTAGTTTTTTTTTTTAAAAAAAATAATTTTATGACTCAAAAACCTGATCTTTCATATTGTAAGAGAACAATCTTTCTCTTATATTAAAGCTTATACTCTTTAATTAAAAATATTAATTTGGAAGCATAATCTGAACAAATAAAACATCCAATAAATCCTTCACTTCTTATAAAATACCAGGGATCTCTATCCTTTATGCTTAAAAAAAAAAAGAAGGTACTGACCCATCTTTCAATAGTAATATATTAAATCATCCTCTTTAGGAGACTTAATTTGATAGTAAGATTGTTTATGGCATGAAGCATCAATGTTTAAGTCATAAAAAGAATAGTTAAGACTGCATATATTGACCCTGAATACTCCGGTACCTATCACTAGAAAAATTGTAACTTGCTTTTATTAAGCTGTTAGTTTCGATTAAAAGTCATTAGACATTATAAAACAACTGTTCTTCAAGCGAGTAAAAAAGGACTGCAAATTAACTTTCAGAACTCAGTATACTCAAGGAACTGACCTTAAAAAATGTCATGATTCTTTAGTCACACATGATTTGAACAAACTGTCATAGTACTCAGTTAAATGCATTTGTTTATTGAATTCTTTAGTCACACATGATTTGAACAAACTGCCATAGTACTCAGTTAAATGCATTTGTTTATTGAATTCTTTCTCCTGTTCTGCTTTCTCTTTTGAGTTCAAGAAGTATCTAAATTAATGCACTGTAGCTCTTGCTAGGTTCACAAAGAAATTTATGCAGTCTACAACCAGATTAAGCTGTTCTGAAATATGCAGCATCAACTTTTTCCTTCTGCTGTAATCATTAAAGCTTGATCCTTGCATTTTCAAGGAATGTTCTATTTTGCCAGCCGCTATCACCTCAATTATTTTCAAGCATTAACAACTGACACTCTCAGAAAATTCAAATAATCAATCCACAGAGTTTCAAAGGTCAACATTGTTCACTCAAAGAGAAGAATGCCTTTAAGAAGCTATAATTTATTAAACAATAATGACAAAAGATAATTAAGAAACAATTAAGAGATTGCTTTGCTTAAAAAGAGATAATAGGTTTATTTACCTATTGAATTTATTCCCCATGCATATTCTTTTTACTTCACTTTCTCAATAGCCTCCTTTAATCAGTTTTAGGATATGCCACAGAAGAGGTCAGTCCCTTTTAGCACAAGGTGGTCCTAAGGTGCAGTCCTTATAATTTGATGTGATGCTAATAGATGAATCAAAGGAGTCTTTCCCCTCACCTTCCAGGGTCTATGATCATGTCAGGCCATCTAATTTACAAATGTCAGCACTTGATTCACTCATTATTCATCTCATTGCATGTGCTCTTCAATATATTACATTTAACTAAGAACTTGTTCTTTTACAGTAAGAGAATTTGTCACCCCCTCTTTATCTCTAAACTCATCTGTGATGTAAATGCAAATTCAAGTGTTAAATACAATGTTCTGCCTTCAGTTTTATCATCATATTCCAAACTCTGATGGCTAAGAAAAGAACAAACTAATTGGACAGAGAGGTTCAAAAGGACTGGTAAAAAACACAATCTATAAAGCCCCATAGTACAATATTCTCACCAACTTGATCCATAATTTGAAGAGGAGGATTCCTGCCTTTTTTTTCTCTCTCTGATTCTGCATTTGGTCAACTTCTTCCATGCTCCAGGGTTTGTTGTACCAGCTGAGGACTGGTAACAATGAGGTCTCATTTCAAGAGACATGCTATACTTAAGTGTTCCCTGAGGAACACCCAGAAGACAAGAGACCTGTCTATTGAACCAATGGATTCTCTAAGTCCTAGGGATACTAAACATCCTAGCTGGTGATACAATATATAGAAAACTGTTGTTCAACCACATTCCAAAAATTTTAGTGTAGATCAGATGGTAGCACCTATGGATTAAGCTTGTTGGTCTTCATTTTTTTTTAAAATCTCCTGTTGGTATTTATGGTGGCCAACCTGATTCTGCATCAGCAAAATAAGTTGCCAACAACCACTAACTGAGATGTTTTGTTTAAATTTGGAAGCTACTCTTTATCAAATAGCTCTTTAAGGTAATATTTTATACAGTTTAAGGTTTGTGTTATCAGCAAGTACCTATCAGATTTATTAATGTCTTTAACTTCTAATGCTCCTTATTATCTAAAGCTTATTAACTAAACTTAATATAAAATGAAGTATCATGTTGCCTTTAATCTTCTGCTTGATACACCAAATCCAACTTTTCAGATGAATCCAGAACAGCAGAGAGATCTATTTAATTTGTAATTTGATCAAATTGCCTGAATCAAAGGAATTAGTAGGCTTCTTGTTGATCCCTGAGGCCATTGGTCACACCATATTGTTGAAAATGCTAACTTGTGTTGATGGTAACAAATAGTAGATCCCTTTTTTCCATACTTATTATGGACCTAGTTCATGTAATCAACTGATACATGTATTCTGCTTTGGTTATC
Source organism: Musa acuminata AAA Group (assembly GCF_036884655.1). Taxonomy (NCBI): domain Eukaryota; kingdom Viridiplantae; phylum Streptophyta; class Magnoliopsida; order Zingiberales; family Musaceae; genus Musa; species Musa acuminata. The sequence continues at coordinate 47,220,777 of NC_088345.1, read as the reverse complement.
TGCAAAATAATGCTTTTAGATCTTGGATGATTCAAAATAGTCTTGTTGTATATGACTCTGCAATAATGGAGTCTAATCTACTTGTAGATATCTAGTAAAAGTTATGTATGTGTATGTTTTTAATTTAAAGCCATCTTAGTTCTTTCAATCAGTTTAACAACTAAAAAATGTGATTGCAAAATGCACCACAAAAAACAGCAATCATCAATGATGGTGTTGAAAAGTATGCATAGATTTGACTTGAGAGATCCAATTACTTCAGCTATCTACTTGCTTGAAGTTCCTCTAATGCATTTGAAAATGTTTCATCTTTTAGAATTATAAATACAAATCACAATTTCAGCCACATGTAATGATGTGGATGGCTTTTCAGTGTCAGAAATAAAGTCAAGATCAACTAAGCATGTTCTGAGAAAAGAAACCATAGTCTCCAGAAAACACTATTTAGTTGAAGCATCTGAATTCTAAAGGATTTCATCTTTGTAGTTACTCTCCACAAGTTCATTTGGAAAGCTGTGATTTCTTATACTGTACTGTCAAGTATATCCAGTAGTGTCACTCTGATATGCACATACATGGTGACTCATTATACAGAATAACCATGGTGAACAGATATTAAATGCATTGGATAGCATCATGGGACATATAGGGGCATTTGTGTCCAATATTGTCTAATGGCAGCAATGCTAGCTTCAAATGGAAAAGTAGTTGAAACTGGTGGTATTGGACATGACATGGTTGGTAGGTGAAGGGTTCACATATGGCTATAGATGGCTACATGATGAGAAGATCTATATTGCAGCATACAACATCCAGAATTGAATGCATAGGATGGATGGTATGAAACTTTGCCTTGTGGTATTTTCTGAGCCACTAAAGCCCCAGGACTAAATCAACTGTTCTTCCAAGTTTAGCCCAAGGAACCTCATCAAAATTCTCATATCTGATGTTATAGAGCTTTTATCTTTTTTGTTTATCAATAAAAACTGAAAATGATAGAAATGTATATAATGTCTTCATGCTTAGCTTTTGGTTTTTAAGTATCTTATTCTGAAAAGTCTATAAACATCATTCCAGTACTTTTTGCCCTCATTATCAGTATATGATGCTTAAGACAATCATGACTATCTCATGCTCTTTTTTCTTTTTGCAATTATGATGTTTTTTATTTCTAAAAGCATTTAGGTGCCTAACAAGACTCATATTCCAAGTGTAATCTGATTCCATATCCTTTAACTGCATGGGGAATATTACTGCCTACTGAAAGCTAAGCCAGTTGTAGAGCCTTTGGAAGGTGGCCAATTCATTCACTATCCAATCAATCATTTCTGCCTTCCCCTCACTCCATACCATACAACATTAAACTTTTCACAGAGACATTACCATTGCCTGGAGTTTCCATCAGGTTTCTGACCTCTGTGACCTGTGGAATTCTGTGCAGCTACCAATGCTGCAGATGGGATCTGCTTTGTTCTGTTCTAGCTGTACAAAGAACATATATGTGATAATTTTCAAGTATTAAATGTTATATATGTTCCTTGTGACCACTGTTGCAGCAAAACCATGTTCTTGACAGAAGGGATCCCTTTTTAAAATTTAAATTAGATTATATAAGTTGCAAATATAAAAATGCTCATGAACATGTGGGTGGCTTGTGGGGGTAGTAAATGTTACCAAAGAATAAGCATTTGGTAGCCCCCCACCTCATGCAGGAGTGAATTAAACATCTTAGATGACAAAAATGCTGAAAAAAAGACATGACTAAGTAGCAGAAGAATTCATTACCAAGATGAGCTGTGGAAACAGACTTCATAAGGTAGATGGGGGCAGATCTGCTTTATGTTTTAGTCCAAACCACAGGTGGTGTCTGAAACTTATCTTAGTGACTGTTTTCGATCATTGAACACCATGTGACATGTTCTATTCTTTGTGATAGTAAAAGTACTTCGATTTGTGGTTGCAAATTCATGTACATGCATGGCATTAGCTCAAACAGTCCATCAAGAGAATATCTTCTTTTGGAAGAAAGTAACCCACTGATGCTTGACAAAAGATGATGACGGAGTCATGCCTTTATCTCTCATCTCTAATACAATCAGACATCCATGTGAAGAGATCATCATTGACTATAGCAACAGTATTAGTTTGAGAAAATACATCTGAGATGGAGAAGTGGGCATGGATTGGAACGGTAGATTAATATATATTTTGTTGGGATGAACAGGACATGAATCAATAATCTATTACGTGCTCCAGTATAGTGTAAGCAAGAGTAAATATATATTTTAATGGGGAGATGTAGAGTGGTTCTTCTTCTTGTTCCAGCATCAAATTAGCTGTACTTCTCTCCTATGATTTGGATCCCTAAATGATACTAAAAGTGATATGTCCTGCAGATAATTCAGCAACCATTCATACAGAAGAATCAAGGACCCTTCATTTAAAAATGCTTTGGAGAAGGAGCTCAGAGGAAGCTTCCTGATGGAGTTCTAAAAGATCTACAAAGTTAGTTCTTTATACAAGAATTTAATTCTGAGTTTAGTAAGACAAAGAGAATTTTGAATCCCAGTTGACCAGGGAATGTAAGTTAGATTGATTTATGTCTTATTCTTTGGGCAGAAGTAAAAGATATTGACCAATCTATGCATAGATTGATTTATGCATTCTATTGCAGAAACAGTTCATCATACAAGATGTCATATATTCTGATGTTTAGGCTGATTTAGGGTTTATTCATGACACTCAGCTGAAGCATTCATCTGCTCTTTCTTCTGTAGAACATCACGGGCTACTGATCTTTGTTTTCCTTGTGTGTTTCCTGACTTCCTCTTCCAGCTTCAGATGAACATGAACAACCACTGTTTGCATGCACTGCTGCTGATGCCAACAGCCATGCAGCAGCTCATCAATGCTTCTCTCCAGTGTCCTAATCTGTGGCAGCTCATGACATCTGATACCTATCAAACATGTTAAGCCATACCGATCCTTGTTTTCCTTGTGTGTTTCCTGACTTCTTCTTCCAGCTTCAGATGAACATGAACAGCCACTGTTTGCGTGCACTGTTCCTGATGCCCATGGCCATCTCCAGTCAAGGGAGGTCCTCAACAACTCACCCAAGCTTTGCCTGGTCTGCCGTGATCTCTGGCACATGTACATAGCAGACATGTAAGGCCACACTCATCTCTGTTTCCTCCTGTGTTTTCCGATTCCTGCTACCAGAAGCAGGGCTTTTGCTTCGCATCGCTTTTCGTGGGTGACGGTAGGCCACGATCCGGGCCGGCAAAATCGAACCGGCGGTCCGATGCCGGACCGCACGCGGGTCCTACAGTGTGCTTTTCCCTCCGGAGGAGTGCGTATAAAACGCTAAATACATCGCTACGCGTCCCTACAGACCCGATACGTATACCGGCCTTATGATTTGTGGGCAGGGTGGCTCCCACGTTTTATTCCGTGTTACTACTCACCAGCCAAAAGGACGCGAGTCCCGTCGCTGTCCACGTGGGAGGAAGGCACGCGCCGAACCGTACGCGCCACGTCACCCCGAGTTCGATGATGTTAAGCTCGCGGATCCGTATAACTAAGCACGATTATTGAAGCCTAATTCGACGACTGGGGAGTGTTAAGCTTGTTAGCTTTGTTCTTCGTGCATGATTGCCATCGTGATCGCTTCTATTCACGGTTTTGCCACCGCCTCCAAAAGAGTACCACAAAGCTGCGTGTGTGTCGGATTAGGTACGCGCGTCGGGCGTCCCCTTATACGCCACAGTTCCGTGCGGCTGATGTCTACGTGTTGGGCGCAACATAACATCACTGCATTTTACGTGTCATGGATGCCAATTAAAGTCTGTGATCGAAGTGAAAAGGATACCTTTATGCACTATAGAATATTGTCGATAAAGCTTTCCCTTAACCTGCAATTAAGAGAGAGGGTAAGGCAATTGCTAATGCTACAACACTGTGTGTGGTAGTGGTAATAACGAGAGCTCACACGTTTGCACCGATTAAAAGAACTCGACCTGCTCATTTACACGGAGACAAATATACCCACCACGCCATGCTCGCCACTCTTCTCTCGACATGTGGCAGGCCAAACGGACGAAGGCGGACGCTGCGACGTCACCCCAAGTCCGCCTGACCTGTGATTGGATAGCGTAAGTGGGTCCCTTCGATCGCTGACTTACCTATCGACGTTTGAAGTGAGTTTTATTGTCGTAAAGCCCTTTTATGAGATACAATTACGGATTGGTCCTTCTCTCGCGGTTAAACTTCGTTACTCTGGGGGTTAAAGAAAAAATACAGACCAAAGGCGGGGGCTAAAGTGCATATTATCCGCCAGTGGAGGAAGAAGAAATAGGAGGCGGCCTTCGGACCGAGAAGGAATGCTCGTGGTGTCGTTCTCTCTCTTAGTCTCGTGTTCTTCGCTTCTTCTTCGTCTTTTTGGATCTTCGCTTGTCGGAAGACGAGCCCATTGAGGGCCGAAACCGTCGCCGTTGGACCGGCCGTCTCGCCGGGAAACGAGCTCCCCACTCCGGCGGCCATGGAGAGCCCCACGGCAGCGGCAGCGGAGGCCTAAGGGTGAGCGGCAGAGCTCGCCGGAGTGAGCAAGATGAAGGCGGCTGCCAACGGAGCGGCGGTTCCCAACCCCTGCGAAGGTGAGTCCATTTTCCAGCTCGCTTTAGCTGTTTTGTCTGCGGCCGGTGGCGGCATGTGGATGACGCGTGTAGCGGTGACAGGGGACAGGAATACGATAAACCCAGAGCTGTGGCACGCGTGCGCGGGGCCGCTCGTGACGCTGCCGCCGGTGGGGAGCCTCGTCGTGTACTTCCCGCAAGGGCACAGCGAGCAGGTAAAGAGAAGAGAAAGGCAAAGGGGCTCTTGCGAAGCCTGTGATGTGTGCAGGAGCGTGGCCACCGCTCCCTGCTTGCTTCCTAGCGTGACCAAGTCCTACGGATTGGGAAAAGATTTCTCCTTTTGATGCTTGGAAGCTTTAGTGAAGCTTCTTACAGAAATCATTCATCTCTTTATGTGCACTGTTTCCTATTTTTCTCGCCTACAAAGTATGTTGACTTGTTTCCTTTCCCGTTTTCTGAACGATACTTTTTGGCATGCCATTCTTCAATCTTTTAATGACTCATTTCATTTAATTCCTTACGAACGGATTTGACAAGCTCTTTAACTTCTTAAGGTCTTGTGGCTTCTAAATGAAGCGAAATGGGTCTTCTTTGTCTTGGTATTTTGGGAGATCTGCAGATACCAGGAACTTCAGTTCGGTAGTTGGTTTAATTACTCGGAATTAGTATTTGCTTAAATCAAATCCAGTTTCGAATGGGAATCACTTTGATTGCTTCTTGGTGGTTCATGTTTCCTTGTTCAGTAAAAACCCTATTTTTGATTGATCTTCCATCATTTGTGAATATTTTTCTACATAGTATCCAGACCTCACTGCTCCATTTTATTGTCTTTTGTCGACTCTGTGATTTGTGCTTGGTAAGAGAACAAAACAAGAAAGATGGGTTGATGTTTGCCTTTCTCTTTGTAATTGTTGGCATGATTACGCCTTCTTTTTCTTTAGTGGTGTTCTTTTTTTCTGCATCATATTTGTAGCTTAAAACATAAGCTATGTTCGAGTATGAGGAAGAGAAAAGGTGTTTAGAAAACCATTCATTTCAGACACAACCCAGCTGGATCTGTTTTATCTTATAAATATCCAATTGTGGCTTCTATGTGAAATTAGGAAAGCCAGGCCACCACCATGTCATTCTCAGATCCTACAGTTGGATGAGCCAAGATTGTTTTAGATTCCTAATGACCCCTGTTTCATTGTTGATAGCTAGCCTGCTATACATAGAAACTGTTTGCAAATAAGATTCAGTGTCTCTGGTCCATATCTTGTGCATTACTTCATATTGGACATGTGTCATCTCTGTAAATCATATATGATAGTGGAGAACCTGCCTTTGAATGTTTGGTGGCCTTCCTGTGACTACTGTATGGTGAAAATGACAATTTATATATGCTGGAAAGCTATTTAACTGTTCTTTGTCCATCTAAAAAAATTATATATATGCCAACTTATTTCAAGGTTTTCCTGTGGCTACTGTATTTCCTCTGTTCCCTAGCTTTTTCATCACTAAACCACTTTCATGATGAATAATGTTGGATCATATGAATAAATTTTAAAAACCACAACTGAACTATTTTGCCATCAGGTTGTAGTTTGTATTTTTGGACTTGCACTTGCATTAACATTTGACTTTCTTTGAAATTTTTTTAAATATTTTGTTAGTTTTAGGTTTTGGTCGTTGTTTAAGACAGTCTGAATCTGATGTCGATTGGATTCAGCAATTAATACATGCACTAGATTAGATTTTCACTTTTGTTCAATAATCTAATTTATGTGTGTAAATGCAGTTGGTTAAGCTAATAAAGTTTTGATAAATAATAGAAGTGTATATTGTTCATATGAAGTAAATAATTGAGGAATATTTTAGGAACTAGATTGAGGAAGTATGGAACTGACAGCTGGCTTGTTTTGACTCGATCAGTGGATGAGCTACTTGGCAACTGTTCATGCATTATGATGCGTGCTATCCTTTTATAAGCCCAAGTTATCAAAACTCTACTATAAGAAAATTATCTATGTTGTTTAAAACATGATACTTAAAAATCAAATTTCTTTAATGAAGTAAATTAAATTGTCTTATTGCCATTGTACTCCATAATGTTGGTAGAAAAGATTTGTTATATGCCTTCGCTTACATGGCTTAGATTCATAATATATATACACATACAATTTCAGGTCGCAGCTTCTATGCAAAAGGATATTGATGCTCATGTTCCAAATTATCCAAATCTCCCCTCAAAGTTGATATGCCTTCTTCACAATGTCACACTGCATGTATGCCACCATTTCTTGATATTTATTTGTTCACAACAATGCAAGTTATGATTAAATTTGGTGGTGGACATTAATTTCAATTGCTGGTTTTGTAATGCTTTAGGCAGATCTAGAGACAGATGAAGTTTATGCTCAAATGACTCTTCAGCCAGCCAACTCAGTGAGTCTATCATGTCTTGTTTTTTGATGCTTCAACCAAGCTTTCAACTTCTAGCTTAAGATGGATAAAAAGATGTAGGTGGTCAGGTGGCAATTCGATGTGGGGATACTCAACATCAAAGTCATCTCATGTACTTGGTACTCTATCTATTAACCACTAAATGTTGACCAAAATTAGAAAAACAACAAGAGTGAACTCTAAAGAGAAATATGACTATTAGGTCACCCTGATTTAATTCTTTGCTGCATGAGAGTTTTCTATCTCCTGGTGCTGCTCAAGAGCTCCATTCCGAAAAATTACTTGAGAAATATGGCTTTTATCTTTAGAATTAAAAAACCATAAAGGTTGCATGGCTAATGTACTTGATATATAACGATACGGACAAATTCTGTTTCGAAGGAAGAAGCAGATACAGTGGCTGCTACCTCGTACTTTGAAACCCATTAGTCATTGCTGTATGCAGTAGATGCATCTCTGAAATCATTTAAACCCTTTCATGGGCTCACTTTTTTTCTTCTTGATACAGTATGACAAGGAGGCATTGCAAGCATCAGAGCTTGCATTAAAACAAACCAGGCCACAGACAGAATTCTTTTGTAAAACACTTACTGCAAGTGATACAAGCACTCATGGAGGTTTCTCTGTACCTCGTCGTGCTGCAGAGAAAAATTTTCCTCCTCTTGTAAGAAAATCTAGTCATGTAATCCTTGCATGTGATTCAACACTTAAGGCAGTTCTTTGATAATCCATCAATTGCTATAGGACTTTTCAATGCAGCCACCTTCTCAAGAACTGCAGGCGAGAGACTTGCATGATAATTTGTGGACCTTCCGTCACATCTATCGAGGTGAGACACAAAAAAGGGATCATTTTACGGGTCTTTCAAGTCAATGTTCCTGTCCACTTTATTTTTTTACACAAAGTCAAATGAATTTGTGTAATTCTTAGTCTGTAGAACATATATTAGAGGTTATTATTTTGATGCTTAGTCAAAGAAAAATAGTAAAAACGACTAAAATGTGATGACTTGCTGAACATGCTCTGACTGTTGCATTTCTAATTGACTTGGTATTCTTGAAAGGTCACGATCTTTCTGTTCAATCTAGGTCAACCCAAAAGGCACTTGCTCACAACTGGTTGGAGCTTATTTGTGGGTGGAAAGAGGCTCTTTGCTGGTGATTCCGTCTTATTTATTCGGTAAGTCTAACCTGAACTGTATGATGTGCACCAAGGCTATTATTATGTTTTCTTGCATCTAGAATGACAGTCATCCAGACATTATGAGGTAATTTTGGTTTATCTAAGAATGCATGCTCAAGTTGGTTATTATTTTAATAGAAGATTTATGATTGTTTCTTCCATATTCTCCACAACACGATACCAGTTGTCCCTTCTTCCTTGTTCTTAATTTCAGGTAGAATTTAAAGCTGAAAGATCAATATTCTGGACAAATCTCATGTGTTTTTCCTTCATTGTTCTGATGTTCAGGGATAAAAAACAACAGCTTCTTTTAGGCATTAGGCGTGCTAACAGGCAACCTACTAACATATCATCATCGGTTCTTTCAAGTGATAGTATGCATATTGGGATTCTTGCTGCTGCAGCCCATGCTGCCGCCAATCACAGCCCATTCACTGTATTTTACAACCCAAGGTATGTTTTTTCCAATTGCTTATTAGAAAAGCCAAAATTGGGTCATCTACAAATTTGGTGCAATCAGTTGTCTAATTTCATGTGCATCTGTTAATACAGTGATAGACTAACATTGCTCTGCAGGGCTAGTCCTTCAGAGTTTGTTGTTCCTTTTGCAAAGTACCAGAAAGCAGTATATAGCAACCAAATATCACTGGGTATGCGCTTTCGTATGATGTTCGAAACCGAAGAATTAGGAACACGAAGGTATGAAGCTTATATTCATTGATGCGATGTGATGTGTATTGATGCCTATTCTAGTGCAAGGATGTCATGGTGACCAAAAAGTCTGGTAGGAATGGTAGACTCAAACTGGTCTAGTTTAGGTTTCTTTCTCCATTAGACACTGAAACAGCCTAGATGGTAAGAAAATTCACCTTTTATTCTTGACAAAATGCAATTCGATAAATTAAACATTTTGTTGCAACAACGACAATCAAATGGCATCAAATTACAATTTTAAGTTCCACATAAAATAAAATAATTATGAAACTGTAAAGTTGTCTTAATGGACATGATATTCGTGCTGTAACTGCACAAAATAAAATATGTATGCCAAGGAGAGATTGGGATTCGACAAAGTTCAGCATATACTGGTTTCTTGAATATTTTGCATATAGTTGGGGAACACTCAGGTTAACACACAAATTAATTGTCGATGGGCTTCTGGAGGAGACTACTCGATCTTTTAAAGAGATTGTCTTGCCTCTTTCTGCACTTTAAGTGTTGCATATGCAATACACTTGAGAATATACTTGAATGGTCAGTTATTGCCTAAATTGTGGATCCAACTTAAGCACCTATTCAGTTAGGCAACCAGCTTTAGCAACATTATTCTGGTTTTGCATTCCTGTTTATGTAATAAGCTAAACTTCTTATTTCTAAACTGACAACTGCTTTCTTATTCAGCATAATCTTTTGGTATTTATACGACATCCACCACAAATCTATCCTATCAGATCAAATAAGCAAACTTGCTCTAAAAATGCTGCAGGTACATGGGTACAATCACAGGTATTAGCGATCTAGATCCTGTTAGGTGGAAAAACTCACAATGGTGCAATTTGCAGGTTCGCATTGAACATCAATGATTTTTTGTGCTTTGGGTTTCAAATCCATTTAGTCTTAGGCTTTTGGTCTAACTAATAAATTATATTCGTTATCTTTTTACAATTTATTCCCTACTAATGACATTCTGCATCCTTGACAGGTAGGATGGGATGAGTCTGCAGCAGGTGAGAGGCGCAACAGAGTCTCTATATGGGATATTGAACCTGTAGTAGCTCCTTTCTTCATCTGTCCTCCACCATTTTTTAGAAAGCGACCCATACCACCAGGAGTGCCAGGTATTTGATGCATATTCCGTGAACAGCAATCCTCTAGTAAAAGTGGATTTACATCCTTGCAGAACATTCTTAAGTTCTCTTCCCCAGTAAATTCTAACAAACTGCAGGATATAGCCTTAAGTAAGCATTTTCTACAAACATTGAAGTGCTTACTCCCAATTGTGGGGTTATCTTTTTCACCACTGAATTCTATTTAGAGTAAAGTTGCTCCTATTTATCGAGGTGAGTTATAGAAACCGTTTCTCTGCTTGCTGAGAATTGGCTGTGTACATCAATCGTCTCCTAACCTCACACTAGCTAGAGCCTTTTGTGTTGGGCTGTGCTTTTTCAGCTGTCGGTTGACATCACTGGTCACACATTAAAGTGCTTGGCATTGAAAAAGAGAATGGGTATTTTTGTAGCATAAGAAACAATTTATTGATTTATTAGTGGCTGGAGAAGAACCACTTATTATTGAAGTGGAAATCCAGTCACTAGACAGTAAGCAGGACAGGTGAAAATTGTAGATGAATCTTGATCAATGAACTTGGTAAGTAAGGTATGAAATGGATGATGAGATAGATGCTGAATTGACAGTTGTTATTGCAGATGATGAATCATCAGAAATGGAAATTTTTTTCAAGAGGGCAATGCCTTGGCTTGGAGAGGAGATCTGCATAAAGGATTCTCAAACTCAGAGCACTATAATGCCTGGCCTAAGTTTAGTTCAATGGATGAATTTGCAGCAGAATCCCTCTCTAGCTAACCAAACCCTGCTGGCAGAAACTTTGCAGTCCCTTAATGGAGCAGTTATGCAGAACCTTGGCACAACTGATCTTTGTAGGCAGTATGGTTTGCACCCTCAAACATTGCAGCATAATAACATACAGTTCAACACTAACAGGTTCCCTCCACAAGCCCAAGAAGTTGATGAAATCGTTAAGGTGCCAATTCCACTGAACCAGTTGAGTGTTGCTAGTACACCACCACAACAAATGCCAGATTTAACCGTGCAGACAAAGCATCAATTTGTTAACCAAGCATTACCGAATCAGAGGCACAACAATGTTGTGCAGCCACAAGTACTGGTCCAGACTCAAGTGCAGCCACAGCAGCAGCCAGTGCTTCAGAACAATCAGCTATCACAATCCAGTCTCCCACAAGATCAGCAACATCCTCAGCAACTGCTTCTGCAACAACTAAGGCAGCAGCTTCAGCAGCAGCAACATCAACAGCAACACCACCAGCAACTTCAGCAGCAATATGAGCAACAGCAAAGTAGGACCCCTGTTATGGTCCCCAGCCAAATGAATGAACAGTTATCTGACCAACACATTCAGTTGCAGCTGCTAAAGAAACTCCATCAGCCACAGCAGCAGCAGCAGCAGTCATTTTCACAGTCCAGAATGCAACAGCCTCAACATTCTCAAATTCAGGAATACCAGAAAGCTGCCATAGATGTACCACAGCAATTATCAAACTCCCATGCACAAGTTCAGCAGCCAGCAATCTTGCAACAATGTGCAAAAGCTATTTCACAGGTTGCAAGGCCACAAACCTTTCAGAACCAGCCACAACAAAATCCTCCTCAGCAGCAACTTCTACATGGTGAGTTGCATCGGGCAATTCTTCCTGCCTCACCAGCAACCAATCTGATCCGTGCTAGTGGCAGTTTGCTTGGTGCTGGGAGGGCACAGTCGGGAGTTACAGATGACATCCCATCTTGCTCTACATCACCTTCAGCAAACAATGTAGTTATTCTTCCCGATTCAATTTTAAATAGGACCCAACACTGCAATATTTCAACAGAAAAGATGTCTCAGTCAGTTACAATGCTTGGTCCAAACTTCTTCGAAGCTGCTGCAGTGAATCCTGACATCTCCAAGGAAATTACTAAAGATGTACATGACGCGAAGCTTTTGATCCCAATTTCCAAGGTGCAAAATCAGGCTGTTGTTGCCCCTCAGACATACATAAGCAATGCAGTGCAAATGGATTGCTTGGACACAACCTCTTCTGCAACTTCAGTGTGCCTATCTCAGACTGATGGACCTTTGCGTCAAAGCCTACCTCTCTCTTCTTCCAATCAACCGTCAATGCTAAGAGATCCACTTCCAGATATTGATGTCCAGGGCACAGATCCAAGAAATAGTCTCCTATTTGGAGTTAATATTGATGATTCATTGGGAATACCTCTGGCCACTGATAGTTTGCTAATTAATAATGTTGATTCAGGAAAGTATCAGAATCATATCGCAGGAAATGTGGTTGCCAATTATAATACCTCAAAAGATATCCAACAAGAGCTATCATCAACAATGGTTTCACAATCATTCGGAGTTCCAGACATGGCATTCAATTCTATTAATTCAACAACTAATGAGAATGGATTCTTAAACAAAAATTCCTGGGTACCGACTCCACCACTGCCACTTCAACGCATGCGCACTTACACGAAGGTTTGTGGTTTCAGTTCTGGATGTTATGACATTTTTTTCTTTTAGCATTACCATATGACAAAATAATGCTCCTCTAATCTGAAAATTTGGAAACTTTGGATCAGTTTGTATTTCTTTTACATGACAATTTTACAGATCAATAAAATTACTTTGTCCAAGTGCATAAACTTCTATATTTTAATTGCCAAAATGTAGAGCAAGCAAATTATTATGGCAACAGTAAGTTCTGTGAGTTCAGAGATGTGTCAAATCTCCAGGGTAAATTTTCTAGTGATGAATGTAGATTTGATCCAATTCTCATGGTACCTCTTGAGTGAAACATGATCTGTCATGATACGGTATAAAAATCTTCAATGCTTGACTATATCAAACTGGCTGGGCAAACAGTTATAGAAATAAAATTTGATATTAACTATCTTTTAAGATTTTTGCATCTTGGTCATATCAAAACTCACCATTTCTACTTTTTCTTCTTGTGACATAACTTGTGACTCTATTTGTAGGTATACAAGCGTGGAGCTGTTGGTAGATCGATAGATGTCACACATTATTCAGGCTATGATGAGCTGAAACATGATCTTGCACGAATGTTCAGTATAGAGGGGCAGCTCGAAGATCGGCAAAGAATTGGCTGGAAGCTAGTTTATGTAGATCACGAGAATGATGTTCTCCTTGTGGGGGATGACCCATGGGAGTAAGTTTACATAATTTTATTGTTTTATTATATATTTTTTGGATTAAAGAGTATGCCAACACTCTAGGTTTTCTGAAAATTGAAAAAAATACACAGTGGTAACTAGGGATCTAGAAACTTCTGTTTGGCATTATGGTTTAGGAGACACTTACTGGAAAAATATTCATGTTTTTCCACTTATATGTGAAAGAACATGGGTAATAACATGACCATGTAAGTAAATTATTATCATGTGTTCAAGTGCCCTGTTGTATGTCTTTTGGAAAAAGGTAATGCTTTCTAGAACTTCCGAATATCTGAGGAAAGTACATATCAATTGGGATATAGAATCAATTTTTTAGAAAGATAAATACCGATACTCTCTGGGATTGTTCGATACTTGTATCTTTATCTACGACTTTATGTAATGATAAAGCAAGGTGTATCACATTTAAAAGAGGCTAGTCCTTTCAGTGACCCAAGTGCTCCAACCATCTAAACTTAAGAAACTGACTTTTAAGTTGGAAGTCTGCTACTTAAGTATTGAAGTGCCTGTGAAAATCCAACAGCAAAGAGTTGTAAAGAGTTATACTATTACTGATGTTATGCAAACTAGTACTTGTGCTATTTTATTTTTTAGCTTTAAACCAATGGTTCTCTGTTGTGATGGGGCATAATTACTTCAAATGTGCAGGGAGTTTGTGAACTGTGTTCGGTGCATCAAGATATTGTCCCCACAAGAAGTCCAACAGATGAGCTTGGATGTCGATCTAGGGAACAACAACCTCCCAAATCAGGCTTGCAACAGTTCAGATGGTGGAAATCCCTTGAGGGGCCATGGAGATCAGAACTCAGGCAACCCTTCGGCTGGATCATATGATCGCTTTGAATGACATTATCGTATGATCATTTGGAATGACAAAATTGGCCATGCAGTGACACTGATGGTTGTTTTTCCCCGACAACAGTTGTTCAAATGTTGAAGTCTCAACCTTCGAACTGCACAGCTGATGGTGAAAGCAAGTTACTCGAGTAGCCGCAAAGGATGACAAATCCACCCAATTACTTCCTAAGGGGAATTAGAAATTGTGCTGGTGAGTCATCCAAATCAAGGTAATAGTAGGATCCTATCAGGAGTTGCAGTTTTTGATGTTGGAGATCCATTCTTAGTTAATTTCAACTCCACTCTTCTGTTACCGAAAGCTTCAAGATTTCCTAATATGTATATGTGAATCATCTCAACAGAAAGCTGGGGAGATGAGCTAATTTACTTAGGTATGAACATAATGTATTGCCTAATGTAATTGTAATATGTTTTGATTTTTGTTCTGGTTCAAAACATAAATCCATAACTTTTATAATCATGATAGATCTTATTAGTGACTCCAAGCTTTAATAGATAAATAAGATTCATGGGCTATTTTCTATTTTTAATAATTCTTAGGAATTTGAATCAAATCATCATCAAATTATATTATTAATTTCTTTTGACATGAAATGCTGAAAAATATATAGAGAATCTAGCAAATATGTTTTTGTTGATCAATGAAAATATTTGGTTTCACTTATTTCATGTTGTCTTTAGCATCTCAAAATTATATTTATCTTCTTTAAGTGAAATATCTATATTTATTTATCCTAGTGATGTTGGTTTTACTAATGAAAATACAAAAACAAAGGGTAAAAAGATGATTTTAACATTCTAATTTATGGTAGTGAATGATATCGGTGGTGACAAGCGACGATGCCACTGGAGGTTGTAGATGACTGTTGTGGATAAGAAAAATAGTGAAGAGATGTAAGAATTGTTCTGCATCTATGTCGATCTCGACATAATTGTTAAGTGATCCTTTTGTTGTTTGGTAACTGTGTCAACGTCGATGCAGATATAAAGTAGTTCTCACCTCTCGTCGTTGTTCTCCTTATCCACAATAGTCACTTACGACCTTCAACAACGTCGTTGTCCACTACTACTGATGTTATTTATCACCACCAATTGGAACGTTAAAATTATCTTTTATTTATTTTTTATATTTATGTTATTAAGATAAATAAACTTAAATATTTTATTTTTAAATTACATGGATATCAATGTAATTTTTTAAAATATAAGAACTAAAATTGTAGCTAATGGTGATTAATATGTATATGCATCAATCTCATTTGAATAGGTCCGTACACTGTCGTTGAAACCATCGACCCAGTCCAGTCATAACCCTATTAATCCATGAGAGTCGACCGGGTTCGATAGAATGAGGATTGAACCGGACCTAAGGATGAACGCCACTATATTAGCCATCGCGGATGCCATCGCGTCTCTTCGAAATCCTAAACCTAAACCTCGGGAGCTCTCGCCACCGCCGCTGCCGCGATGCCGCCCAAGTTCGATCCCACCCAAGTGGTCGACGTCTACGTCCGGGTTACCGGCGGCGAGGTCGGCGCCGCCAGCTCCCTCGCCCCGAAGATCGGGCCTTTGGGGCTTTCCCCGAAGAAGGTGGGTGAGGACATCGCCAAGGAGACGGCGAAGGAGTGGAAGGGCCTCCGCGTCACCGTGAAGCTCACGGTGCAGAACCGCCAGGCCAAGGTGAGCGTCGTCCCCTCCGCCGCCGCCCTCGTCATCAAGGCCCTCAAGGAGCCCGAGCGCGACCGCAAGAAGACGAAGAACATCAAGCACAACGGCAACATCTCGCTCGACGACGTCGTCGAGATCGCTCGGGTCATGCGGCCCAGGTCCATGGCCAAGGACCTCGCCGGCACCGTCAAGGAGATCCTCGGCACGTGCGTCTCCGTCGGCTGCACCGTGGATGGGAAGGACCCCAAGGATCTCCAGACGGAGATCAGCGACGGCGACGTCGAGGTGCCGCTCGAATGAGCTCTGCTGCTGCCATGGTTTGGTTGCCTTTGGACTCAAAGCCTTTTTGCTCAAAGATGATTCCTTTAGTTATGTTTCTTGTTCCGAGACTTGCGAGTTTATGATCTGGTAATGTATTGGTGATCTTCAACAATCTGATTTTGATCAAAGATTTAGTTTTCCTTTAATCGTTTTGATTGATGTCAAGATTAGGTTGGCAGGTTTTGGATTTGATTGGTTGACGTAGTACTCGTAGGCATTGTTTTCTCGAGTGTCAATAATGGTTCATTGTTAATTACACAGAGATTGTTAATCATTCATAGAAACAACTTGCTCTGCGCACGCTAAAACTGTGTATATCAACCCTCATCAAACCTCACATTGATGGGATTCTTGGGCACTTGCCCTCTTCTTTCTATCATCAATTATATGCATGGCAGATGCAAAATCATGATGTGAGGGACTGAAGAATTCTTCAGCTTTATTTATGAAATCAGAAGGCCTTTTCCTGAAGGAAAAGTTGATCTGATTCGAAATGCACAAAGCTTGATTACTTAGGAGTTGGATCTGTTCTGTGCCTTAATTTCTTATGCTTGATAGTGGTTTGATTGGATATATGTTGTTTGTCATGTTTCATCAATGAACTCTTGTTAAGCTCCATGCTGTTGATGTATTTCTTGAGCTGCATGCAGCTGCACTCTAATGGGATGATGAGTCCAGTCTTCTTTTGGGGATCACATGTTTCATAAGATACAACTAATTTGTTCAGAATTTGACATGCCATTTCTTTTCATGCATCTGCTTGAACATATTTATTGTACAAGAAATTTTCATATAGGAAGGGAAAGGGAGAACAAAAGACAAGAAGAAAACCTAGATTTAGTTCCATCCTATAACAAATCATTAGGTCACATGCTTAATGCAAAATACAATATTGTAGTGCCCTAGAGTATCAGAAAACCTAGATCTAGTCCTTTTTTGGGATCAAATGTTTCAGAAGATACTACTAATTTGTTCAGAATTTGACACAATTTCTTTTCATGCATCTGCTTGAACCTTTTGTAGAAGAAATTTTCATACAGGAAGAGAAAGGGAGAACAAAAGATAAGAAGAAAACCTAGATTTAGTTTCATCCTATAACAAATCATTAGGTCACATACTGCATGCAAAATGCAATAGTGTAGTACCCTAGAATATCAGAAAACCTAGATCTAGTCTTCTTTTGGGGATCAAATGTTTCAAAAGATACTATTAATTTGTTCAGAATTTGACACAATTTCTTTTCATGCATCTGCTTGAACCTTTTGTAGAAGAAATTTTCATATAGGAAGAGAAAGGGAGAACAAAAGATAAGAAAACCTAGATTTAGTTCCATCCTATAACAAATCATTAGGTCACATACTGCATGCAAAACACAATATCATACAACAGTAAAATCTATGTTTGAACTAATTTATTTAATGAAACCACAAAATTATAGTTCACCCAATGGCCCACTTGCATCATGCCACTCCTCTGGTCTCTGTGGACCCCAAATTTACTGCTTAGTTTAACCACAAGTTGAAGTTCTTAATCACCTTGATCTTTATAAAGAACAACCATAAAATATCTTGAAGAAATCGATTTAGGTGGAGTGAGTCATGCTTGAAAAAAATGTCATGAAGAGTCATAGATGTGAGGTTTTGTTCTTATTTCAATAGCAATTGATGCATATACAACTAAAATGCAAGCCTATGGTGGATATTTGAGTATCACTGGTGTTGATTTTTATGAAAAGCATACACTTTGAACTTTGCCACTGGTGCAGCATAAACCCAGAATAAAATGATGATAATAACAAAATAAATGTAAATACTACTGGAAACTATTGTTCTTAATCAACAAGAGCAGATCAGAAAACATTGGACAGCTCACAAATATTGTGCTAATAAAGGACATCAATAAAGTTGTAACTTGTGCAGTAAAAGAAATTGATTGAATTCAGAATTACTGTTTATAATACTTAAAACTGTAATTTTAAAGAGCAACACAACAATCTTGAATGATTGGGTCAATAAAGTCAATTATGAGGGCATGTGATCTTTCAGGAAGAATAACACAACAATTTTGAATTCCTTTTGTAATCGAATGGAGTTCAAACATGGTGGACTGCATCCTGTTGTCACCATACAGAGCACAAAGATTTCAAGTAAACTACAAATATGTCTGAAGTAGCAAATGTTCTCAATTATATAACTTGATATTGGTTGTCATCAACAAGTAGCAGAAATTAAAACTAACTGATCCAAATGCAGTAATCTTTGTGTGTTTTATTTTGCCAGCTCGCAAATTTCACCACAGCATTTCAACCTAAACAAGAGAGATGAAGAAGCCCTGTACTTGAATTATTCACCAGTTGATGGATGCTATAACAGTGGACAGCACAGAAAGCCACAAGGACAGTGTAGACCCATTTGACCGGCAAGAGTATCACCTAACATACCAAACCTTCAGCCACTGATCGAACAAAGAGACAAAATTCTTAACACAAATGACTGAGGTATCCGACTAAAGTTCGATTTAAACTCAGTGTAGCGACCATCCCATTAGAGATATCAGTGTCTCCGAGTTGAGTCGAAGGAAGAGGCTCGGAAAGGAGCCTTGAGCCGCTGGAATTCCTGGAACTGACCATTGTCGTTTTGCAGATGGAATGGTTGTGTCGTTGTCAATGGTTGTGCTAATGGTTGCTCATCTTGCAACAATCCTGTTGTTGCATCGATCATATTTACTTCAGGATGAGTAGTAAATGCATTCTTTGTATTGACATACTTGGTAGAACTTGTTCCAGGGTTAACTGGATTCCAGGAATTGGTTGACAGAAGAGAGAGAGCACTGTGAAGATCCGGTGGTACATCCAAGTTAGAAGCAAATACAGATGCTTCCAGATCTGCAAAGAATAAGATTGGAACCTGGTTTAGAATCAAGTCCATAAACTTCAATGTCAACTTGAAGATACAAACCCAGTTACAACTAGCTCCGCATAAGGAATGTAAACTAGGTAACCAACTAAAATGATGGTTTTGACATCTAACTTTCACCAGGAAAACAACGCAATGAGATCTATTCAGTTATATCGAAAAGAATGAGGAAAATGCATTAAGTAGCTGCTCTCTGAGTTCTCCCAAGCTAAGGATACGAGAAGAATTACTGACAGAGGCATTACAAGCAAAGGATTTGATCTCCAAAATGATAGCTTTGAGGCCAAAGAGTTGATGTATTATAAGAAGGCAAACTTCTTAGATGAGGCTTCGACCTGTCGACAGAAGCAATATAGGTGTTTTTGTCACTCGAAGATAACTTCGAGATTACAAAGGAACAACCTTACCAAATAATAAACATGAAATCGTGCTTCGAGCAGCCAAATAATGATAGGTATCATGGTCCATGACAAAAGAATGAGCAAATACCAAATTCCAACAGTGAGCAGCTGTCAAATTTGTTTTGCAGTGTTCACAAAAAGGTTGCAAGGATTCAAATGTCATTAATAACCCCCAAATTCCAACAGTGAGTAGCAGAACACCCTGGTGTTCTGCTCCGTGCCAACAACTAGAAGACCATGGAGAGTCAAGTAGGGTGGTTGATTACAAATTCTTAAAATCTTAAGAAGCGACTCCACAAACATGAAGAGTCAATTAGGGAATTATAGATGTTCGATTGGAGAAGTGTCATGTTTAATCAGATGAAATATTTGGGTTGTTGAGTATCAAAACCAAGGAAGAATGAAAACAATTGTTAAAAAAGGTCAAATGAAAGAAAAAAGTGATTCTTGGAAGAATTAAACATGTAAAAAGTAGCACGACATGAAATATCTTGTATTTTACAAACAATCTAACAAGAAATCACTGATTCTAATCCAATTCTCATAGTTTACTGCCAACAAAAGCAATACAGGATTCAGAGGACTACTGGATCTAGGCAGTATCCAGGTATAACACAGCTTTGCTGATTCAATCATATGTTTGAAGAAGATAAAATGGACATCTCAACCGGTTGCTGTTTAACGCCATGCATTTGGGCTCAGCATAAATTCAGCTTTGCAGATCCATTTGGACATCTCATAGTTAGCTAGGTAGAATGATCATGGAAATATGATCAATGCATCATGCAGCATAAATTTCATCTTGGGCTTACAACATATATGGTATTAGGTCTAGGGTTGAATTGTATTAGTTAAAAACTGATACTTCTGATCTGAAGCCATATAATAAATGGAGTTACTTAGATGTAAATCAAGTCATCTGATCATCCTCCAAAAATCTACTAAAGGATCATATCTATAGATGAATTTTACGGGGTTTCCTATTGTCAGGTTTCCATCTAAAGAGGTAGTATTTGTGATCTTAGTGAAAAAGAATATATTTTGTAAGCAGGCAAAACCTAATATTCCCTTGAAACCAGTCACAAAACCAATATATATTTGCCATGTCTAATCTTCCCTCTTTACTCTCTTAGGTCTTCTTTCATCATCTACCACTTCTATTGTTGAGTAGGAAACAGAACAGAATCAATGGATATATACTCCTATATTAAATTCAAATACATATCAGACAAAACAGATAATGCAATTTTAGAGAGAGAAGCTAAATAAAAGAAGTGAGATCTAAAAATAATTGTAAATTTTGAACAAAAAATTTAAGTAGTTGGTAAAAATATCTTCGAAATTTATTTGATGCAATGTAGACTGGTATTGTGAGTTGCAAAAAGTAAAACACAATCAAGAAAATGATAGTGGTGAATTTGAAAGAAATTAGAAAGGCAAAATTTTGTGTCAAGTACATGATAAAAAAATGATATATAATGCCATTCTTAGATGTAGACATTCATAATTAGCATAAAAATGCAATAGGAAGGTCAAGTTAAATGCACAAATATGAGCTAATTAACATTCTTCATCCTTTGAATTATGAGCCTGAATATTCTGCAAAGTAGATTGACATCATGGTGCATGCTATGTCACAATTCTTTCAGATAGATGTCCATAATGTTTTCACAAAAAAAAAAAAGAATATAGCATTCTTAATTTCTGCTCATCAACAATTCAAAATTGTTTACCCTTTAGGCAAATGTCTTTGTTGAGGCTAAACAAGTCGATTTGAAAGTTGCTATTGAAACTAATTCATTTTTAACCATATTTTTCAACATGCAAATGAAAATATCAAATGATAAATTCAGCAGGTACACAGTTGTCTTACTGAAGAAACATATATGGCATTACTGTTCCCTAATTAAGGACCACAGCAAGTCCTTCACATATCATGTTGCGGTGTGGACAGAAAGACAACAACAATGTTAGTATGTGTATAACTATGCAGCAGGGTGAATAAATACAGAAAAATTAACAGAAAGATATATTTTTCTCAAAATACCTTTCAAGTGCTTCGAAGTGCTACTATGATTCAGGACTTCAGTGGTGATGCCCTTTAATGGCAAGAGTGGATCCAAGTCATGATGAAAAGGGGTGATATCATGTGTTTGACAGGTGCTAGAAAATTGCAGCAGCCCATTACTGCCTCCTGCTTTATTGGACTTTGTCCAAGATTCTTTAGGTTGAATAAGCTTGAAGCTGCCTAAGTCATCCCATGGGGAACTTACAGTTGCTGGCACATTACACGGAGGAGCTCGACCAAAAACAAGGTTCATTTGATGTCCATCATCTGTAGAGAACCACAATAGTATCAAAAGTATGCACAGGACACCTTCATACAAGTTACAATGAAAATACAATAATCAAGAGATCTGCAGATGCAACTTAATCTACTTGCGGAAGCAGCCAGCATATACAATTTAGGAAAACAAATGGAACATCATAACTTAACAAATGTCAAATGTTGTCCTACTTGCTTGTGTGAAATGTCTAAATTATTTTCATTATTATAAGCCAAAAGAATGTTCTAAAATCTGTCCATCAAATATCCATTATTCTTTTCAGGAAATGAAAAAGAGCTGCTTGAGGCCACCATATTCTGAGGTACAAAGATTAATTGAAGTTGTTTATTTCAGGGGCTAAAAGTCAAGTGATACCATGATCTGATGAAGAGATCCTCGGAGAACTAAAAGAGATTGTCATTGGTTGTGGCTTTCTGCGACGTACATTATGATCAGATAAACGCCTGCGGCAACTTCGCTTGTTCTGATCAAACTCAGACAAACCATGAAACCTGGAAGATGGCCAAAACATTACGTCCACTGTGAGACTTTGACAACCAAAATCATAAAAGAACATTTTGCTAGAGAAAACAAGGTAGCCATATATCTCCAGAACATCATAGATGTTACAAAACAACACAATATCCCAGAATCACTCCTGTGGAATATGCTACTATTGAGCCCTAATGTGATACCCAAATCCACAGTTACCAATGTTTTTCACAATTCATTAGTTAAGAACAAAAATTCAGTGTCATTTTTTACCTTGTAAGTGCCATCTAAGGATGTTCCCTGAAAAAAATAGCCATCTAAGACTGAGTAACTATTACAGGCAGCACAACTATATAGGGCACCAAAGTGCTTCTATCTAAATGTAACAGGGGCTATTAATAGGATGGGTATTAGAGGAAAAAAATCAAAAGAAAACTCAGCTGCAAAGAAGCAAGCTTCATGATATCTTAATTTGACTTTCACAAGCAACTAAAAAAAGTTTCACCTGCTGCACTGTTGACAAAAACGGCGCTCCTGACCAGCTACGATCACCTTGGGAGACTTTGAGTGGTTTACACAGACTCTATGTTTTCGGTGATAATCTTTAGCTGTTGTAAGGTCAATGTTACACCCTTCAACCTGGCAATAAAAATTTTGAAAGGTCTGCTGAGACACCCTAGATTTCTTGACTAACGCAATGGACGAGGTTATAGAAGCTGAGGAAGACAAGTTCTCAATGTTATTTCCTGCACCACCATCTTCAAAAGAAGTCCGCCCAAGCTTCAAACCAGTGAGTGGTTCCCTAGAGTAGCCTGCAGTCACTGATGCAGGTGATGTTCCAGATCCCTCAACCCTTGCAAAGATATTCTTGTTCAGATTATATGGGGCTCGTTCAGTTGAATCAAAGTTGAACTGTGACTTTCTCTTTCCTGTCTCGGACAAGGAATCAATGGATGCTGAGATGGAGCTCTTGGATGAACGATTGCCCAATTCTAGAACCGAGGAGGCACCACCACTAGATGAACATACAGATCCATTGCAAATACGTGCACCACCTCCAATCTTAGAGTCGGGTACTTGTGCAGGTTTAGATAATTCACTTTCTTTTCCACTGAATAACTCCAGAGTTTCCCAATCCCACTGGAAAGGAGTTTTTGGAATCCAGTCCATCAAAGAAGCACTTGCAATAGATTGAAATAATTATTCTGATCAAGAAATAACAAATAAATACAAAGTTCACTATCTGGTGCTGGATCAGATGAAGATAATTCAATAAAAAAAAGTCCACACAGCTTGGGCAATCACCAAAAAATCCAGAAAATGGTCTGACTTCTTCCATCATTGATGACCAAAGATTTTTAAAGCAAAGTGAAAATAGGCATGTGCTTATCTGATCAGGAAACCAATAAGAATGAAAAAAAAAAAAAGAGTTTTTACCTCTAGAAGTTATGCCAGGATGTGGTTGATCTCCATACGCATTAATGGCAAGAAGTAATACATACACTTGTTTATCTCATAAGATACTGAATCCCAATGCTCACAAATTCCCTTTGCCGACATGATGACTCAGAAGCATCTGGACATTCCTTTCGCTTTCTTTTCTTACAGCTGAAACAAGAATGACAACACATCACAATTTCCCCAATGTATTGGTTTATTTTGCCGTGGATCTGATCAAAGTCGGTAACACCATGTGGCTGATGAGGAAATTAGCACAGATACTCTAATGCTCCCCAAAAGGCAACCAACACTAACTTGCCCTATTGTCATCACTAACTAAGATTAAGCTCTCTGATCAACTTAATCCCCCGTGCTCCAGTACTTCTCTCAAGAGTTGTCATGTTCCTTTTTCTATCAAAGAAGACTTCGTACTGTTCAAACACAAACCATTCTTCAGATTAAAGGAAAACAAGCAACAAAAAGGTCAACTTGAGAAAGCAATATCTGACTTCCTACTCTTGGATGGTCGAGGGTGGAAGGCGTCGAACTTGAGAAGGT
Organism: Musa acuminata AAA Group; assembly: GCF_036884655.1. Taxonomy (NCBI): domain Eukaryota; kingdom Viridiplantae; phylum Streptophyta; class Magnoliopsida; order Zingiberales; family Musaceae; genus Musa; species Musa acuminata. Next base: position 47,196,544 of record NC_088345.1, on the reverse strand, counting down.
GCCGAGCTATTTCCTTTCACACAGGGCCTTTCAACTTCTCCATCAGTTGCAGCACTGGTACATCTGGAAACAAACCAAAACCGAGATATTAAGGGAGAGGTGTGCTGCAGGAAAAGATAAAGAAACTAAACGTGATATGTGAAGACAGAGATGGGTACGTGCACATAGAAACACTACAGCTTGGTTCTTGTTTATTTTTGCCCTTTTTTGACCGCAGTCCCACCAAATCAGTGCCTTCTGCCCGTGACAGCAACCAAACACAGACGTTTCTGCCACGGAAAAATTGCCGAAAAGAATCCGGACGACAAAATACATGAATACAAGCTAGTTTTCTTGTTAGAGTTTCTTGTTCTTATGTTTTCACAGACTTCGCATCAAATCTAAATCACACACGCCGACACACAAAACCCTGCTCTCAAAAGGATACATCAGATAAGAAAGAAGAGAACTTTGGCCTTTGACCAAGACGCCATTTTTCCACGCAAGCTTCCGCAACGGAGAGCAACACAGAAGTAGAAATCGAAATGCAGTTATTAACTCAAAAGAAAGAACAGACCGATGAGAAACTCAAAAAAGGCGGAATTTTTAACCCTAACTATTGATTCCGTAGACTGGCTAATGATTCCGCTCCTTTCTGATTGAAATCCAAGCTTTCGGTGGTGGTGCATTGAAGAGATAGCGGAAACAACCACCACAAACTCACCTTTACAAACAAACCAGGGAGCGATCACGTGCGGCCGTCTGCCGCTCCAGATCTCTCCTCCGCCTTCTCCACGGCGATTCCTACGATCGATTGGAGTCGTGCAGAGGAGCGGCGGCCGAAGCAGCGTGGAGTGCGGCACCCCCCCGCTTCTTCCGCTTCCTCAGTGAGCGGCGAGATCAAAAAGAGAGAGAGAGAGAGACGATATGTGGAGAGATCAAAGAGATGTGGCAAGCTGGGAATATATAGCAGAGATGAGGGTAGAATGGGAAACCAAACGAACGATAAAGGTTTTTAAGATTATTACAGCTTTAACCAATCATTACCATACGCTGAGTTGGGATACGGTCACCCCCCCGGTGAGCTTTTGGAGACTGTCCGCATCGCGAGTTAAATAGCTTCCTATTGGTGTTCAAGAAGAAGAAAAAAGTAATTTTTGAAGGGAAAATATCAGAAATAAAAAATATTGGAGGGGCAGTTATCACTAATTAATTCAGATAAAATATGTCATTATAAATCCAATTGATATAATGCAACACTAAATTTCTTTTTTTTTTTTTTTTGCATCTAAGATATTAGTCCAGTGGTAGTGTGTCAAATTTACTCCATATCTACTTGTAAAAATTTTAACTATTAATATAAAACTTTTAAGATTAAATCTTATTTTTATCAAATATTATTTATAAAAAAATCTTTGAAAAAATAGTATTCATAGAAAAACGTGTTTCATTCTATTTGCCTGATCTCATTCCTTTGAGAAAGAATATGAACATGATATGGTGAGTGTTTGATTCTTTGTTTCAGGGAAAATGTGATTGTAGAATGCTTTGTTTCAGGAAAAATGTGATTGTAGAATGCTGCTCTGACATTAAGAGAATACGAGGAATGTTATGTAAACAAGCGACTCATGACTCTTATGATACAGCTTTTGGTGCAAGTCAACATTTGCTGCTTGGTCAAACATTTGATTCAAACTTTATCTGTGATGAGATCACTTGGTGCTGCCTTGTACCGCACTGACCCTTTATGATTGATCATCGATTCATATCATTCACTGGTTGAAGGTTGTCACATCTTGATAATCAGATTTATGAGAAGTCGGATGTCCTGATAGAAGTAATTATGATTGATCATTGATACCTGAGTAATTATGTCGAATACTAGTGTTATGGGATTTTATAGTTGATATCTTAGTAATTATGGAGGATACATGAACGTTCCATGTAGTGACTAATTATAGGAGCATTCAACCTCATTATAGGGTCTCTTTAGGAGTATTTCCCACCTCACACCGGTTTCCAATAGGATGGGTTGATCTTTGAGTCTTATGTATCGACTTTAATGTTACTCTTCTGTCACAAGTCGAGATATCTTTCCTTTCTCTTACAAGTTTTTTTCGATCCTCTAGCCACAAGTCGGTCAAGGTTTTTGCTTTGTCCTCAAACAATCCAAGGAAGTTAGCTCCTCCCCTTCGTTAGAGGAGGCATCTCCCATGAACCCAAAGGTTTTTTTTTTTTGACTTGGAGTCTATGAAAAGTTTGTATGGCTACGATTAAGTGGTGAGTGTGCCTCTCCTGGATTGCTTGCAAATAAGGTATTATATCCTAATTGAATTCAATCTGCAAGTTTCTTAACCCGGTTAGCGCCCTTTATGTAGGAAAATCTAGGGATGACATCACATGTGTAATGGGAGAATATAAAATAAAAATATCAAATTTTCCAACAGGTATTCATTGTGATGCAAAGATTATTATATAAAAAATTACAAAACTGAAAATCACGTGTAATATAGTTGCGTTATTTAGGGAGATCGTATATCCCTGAATTCTTACAGATCTATGGGAGAGGATGAATGAGGTCAACTGTCCTTCTCTCTACGAAGATGCTCCTCGAATCATTATCCAAATCTCCACACCTACCGTCTAAGGAGGAGAAAGAGAGAGAAAACTAGGAGATAACAACCAAGAAGTCTAGCCTATAGCCCTTTGGTTCTTTCATATTTATAAATATATCTTATCAACTTAACCATAATGGATCATGCTCTATTGGGTATTGGATCTTCATCCAACTACCCAAGTCTCTTAGATTAGTGGATCTCTATCTAATAATCTCTTATTAGCTCTTATTAGATCTCATCCATAAGATCCAATAATTCATGGGCTTATTGGATATCTAATAAGATAGAGACTCCAATGGATATCTCATTTCTGAACCTCTACTCGTCGTAACACTTACCATATGTGTGTGACCCTTCAGACCCAATATTGAGCTAGTCGTGAGTCATACCTGTTAGAACTCCTTTTGGCTCAATGAATTATTATCTTCATAATAATTCACTTGACTCATCGATTGTGGACGTACTAGACCACTATGCTGTAGTCCTCAAATGATATAGGGGAATCCAATCCTTTGAACCTATCTATCCTTAGTTACCATGTAACTATAGTCTCTCATCCTTCTAATATCTTAGAGATCGTATACCGGGCATGATGATTAGCTTGTAAAGCACCTATAACTAGCATTTTCGACACTACTCTTGGGTTTTTTTACTTATCTTATGATATCCTTAAGGTATGACTCTGTCTTCCCCTCCACCCAATGATAATATCATACCTCCAATGGTATGAGATATCACATTCTCAAATAGCATTGAACTTATGGTGCTACATGATATTATTGATCGATGAATGTCAATATGCCAATATTACTTTGACCTGTACTCTCTTTATCGCTTTTTTTTTATTATGCAATAGGAGAATTGACTACTACTTAGCCACTCAAGGGGGTTTTAAGGTTAATGGTGCCCCTACCAATAATAAAGGTTAGAAGGAGTGCTTCTTTCTCGTGAGTTCAAGTTAAGACTAGAGATTCAACCTTGCTTGGTTGACACATTAAATTGATAACACCCATCCATTCCTTTTAGACGAGAAGATGGATCAAGTGCTTCGATTGAGTGTATATTCTCTTCCTTTGAGGTAGCCTGAAAGATGGATGAGGACTAGCTAATCGATGCGGGTCTCAGCTCAGCTCCTCGGAGTATGACTTGAACCTTCAATCACTTAAATTGACCTCTCTTTTTAATCTTCAACCTTATGATTTGGATCTTTCATAGACATAAATCTGCACTCACCGAAGAGGAAGATGCCTGGCTCCTTATCAAGCATGATGAAGCCCCGTTGAACCCTAGTAGTAACTTCTGAGTCATTGGTAGAGGAGTTGGAATCACCTCAGTCTCATTGTCATGGTAGCGCCGACTAATCAAGGAAGAAATATAAAGTTATGAAGAAGGTAAATAGAAGTCGCAGCAAGCATCAATAGCAACATGTGAAAGATGCCGATCTTATTCGCCATGCCTCGATGGAGGCATCTGATAGGTTACAAGATGAGTCTACTGATGTTGTTGTAATTTGGCTGGTAATGTTTGCTCTTCTTGAAGAAACAATAAGTTTATATTATCTTGCAGCAAACATATTTTCTTGTGGTGGAAGTCATGACCTTCAACCTTATTCTCATGAGAAGAACTATGAGACCAGTACCATATTTTTACCTCCGATGAGATAAAAAATGCTGATGATGTTGCCAATCTTACTCATCACCAATTAGAACTACATTGTTGTTGATGAGCATCCAAGGTCTATATAAAGCCTGCATAAAAGAGATCTCTTTTCCCAAAAAATAAATTGAATTTAATATATAATTTTCTTTGAGAAAGTGATTCCACATTGGTCCAAAAGTGAAGCTAAGCTTGGAAACAGGCTAATTGTGGAGTCTAACTTTGCATAGGACTCTTAGGAACGTCAAAAGCACATTTATATTGTTGAGAACCTAAGAATGGACTCTCATCTTTTTCAAACATTCTCAATTCACAGAAAAAACATGTGATGAATTCACGGTCTAATTTAACTCCAACCCATCTTGTTCTAATGTTTGAGGTGAATTAGAGGTCTCCAAATTTTGAATAAACTTATTAATTATATACAAAATGAACCTTTGGGAGGTACCTTAATTACCAATTGTATTACTTTTATTGATAGAAGTATAGTTGAAATTAAGCATAAACTTAAGCTGTGGAGATAAACCCTAGAAATTATTTTTTTAGAGTTAATAGGATTAAGACTAAATATAACTTAAGAGATATTTTGCATATTTCAGACATATTATTTGATAAAAAAAATAACTTGATGAAGATGTTATTTTTAAAATAAATAATGTATGTAGCTATAGTTAAAAAGAGTGAAATGATTATATATGATTGTCGTACTCCTTAAATATTATAAAGTCAATTATTTAAATGTATGCAAGTGATAAAGAAATAACATGAGAATATCAAAGTGAATGCATAAAGTTATCCTAAAATAAAAGAAAAAAAAATATTTTTATTTATGAACAATTAAAGTTATCTTTACAAATGATAACATAAAATGTCACTCAAGATAATGAGTGAGCCGTGAAAGTAAGATTCGAGTATAGGACCCGGCGATGATATATCAAAGTCTTTAACCAATATTTTTTTTTGGTGTTTTGATTGATAGATAATACTAATATCAAAATAAATAGCTTAACATTAGTATAATAGAAAGTTTTTATTTATTAATTACTTCATCAAATAATATTAAAATTAAAATTTTAACACTCGCTTGAAAAATGATGATTGGAGGAAATAAAATCAATTTATTAAGATTGCCAAATATTATTTAAATAAAAAAAATTATTTAAAAATATTAGTTAATTTATTTAGTTATTTTTTTTAGAGCTGTCTAAAAATACAAAAATAATAATCAACTTTGATAGGGTATATTTGGTTTGTTCTCTTCGTCGCAAGCTGCTACTAAATTGGGCCGTTCTGTTTTGCCCCTTCTGCTAGGGCTTCGAGTCTTCTCCTACCTCGCGGCCAATTAGCTCTGTTGCTGCCTCGGCTGGTAAGCAAAAGTTGCTTGGCATCATCGTCTTGTCTTTGTAGTTGCTTTAATCGAATAGTTTCCTACGTCTTCCGCAGCAATCTCATTGCTCATTACTTTCTTGTACTAAAGAAGAAGAAACCGAGATGTTTGGTGTCTGATTATTGATGTCCCGTTTCCTCCGCTTGTGTTTTTGGCCGAATGTGTTCATTGGATGTGCTGAAATGATTTGGTTGTCACTTGCACATCACGTGTTTGTTGTTTTGCCTCACCGCCATTGTAGGGTTTGACTCTTGCAGATGTGAGTGTGGTATTTTTAGCTTCTTTGTTGCGTCCATGTAGATTTTATGGGTTGTTGGAGCAGTCCAATTTAACATTTGCCATTGCTGTGGCATGCAAGCAAGAAGATGGTGAGAAGACGATAAAGAAAAGAATTTTGATGTAACATTTACCATGTAAAGACGGTTTAATTCGCCAATGCTCCCTTTTGGCATCTAAATTCTAACCACAAGTGTCTTTCTTTTTGACCAAATAGTACTTTGCTACTACATATCTGGTCTTTTAGCAAACACGAATTGTAAGTTTCACTGTAAAGTTACATTCCCTTGTTGCTTGCTGTAAGTTAAAGGTTTTGTGCTAGTTTCTGTATAACCCGATCTCTCGATTGCCAGGTTCAAGCTAAGGCCTCTATGGAAATTTACATCGAGTTTCTTGTTTTCGGCTTTGCTCATTCAAATTTTCCTATATTTGCATGGGATATCACTCTTCGTTTGGTAATTGTTTGAAGCTAGCCTCTCACCTTAATAAGATCTTTGTGCATGTTCATCAGACTCAAAAGATGTTTATATTTGCGAGCTCTATAGTAATTTTTTGCACATTGATTTTCTTTTACCGTTGAGCTAGCAGTGTTCAGCCTCGGTAAAACCATAATAGACAAGCGTAAGAACTAATTTTGTCACTCATGAAATTCCAATATATTTAGGTTAAAGGACCTGTCTTGATCTCTATTTTCTTCAGTATTTGTGAAATCAACTGTGAGCCCTTACTTCTCTTTGACAGAATTCTCGTTTCTAAGTTGAGCTGCAAGTTCCTTTTCCTATATATATGCAACTTCACATTATAATCTATATCATTAGTCTCTTTGCTTAACTTAGTGCATCCTCCATACACTATACTAGAACATGAAATTTTGCTGCCATTACCGATCTAAACCTTTTGTTTGATGTGAACTTTGAACTGTAGTTTCTGTGGTTTACTGCTTAATTCTGATAACTTACCTTTTCAGTTTGATATTACCTTCTAAAAATTAGATAATGCTGTTCGAAACTTGTAATGTTTTGATGTAACATTAGCAGAGTATTTAGGTTATGGCAGCAGATGATGATGGCATCTCAGTGCTGCTTAATGAACCCAGTGAATCTGATGAGAGATCAGTTGAGCTCTTAGATGAGGTTTCCGCTGTACTTCAAGAGTCTATCAAATCAGATGAGAAGACAGCTGAACTCAAACCTGAAGAGGTAGCTTGGGTAGATTCCTGCCTTGAATTTGGTCCAGAAATGTCAGACGATAAATGGATTTCTCTGAAAAATGCACTGCTTGATGCTCTGAGTTCCTATCCTACATCTTACGAAGCCACATCTGCCGCCATGGAGAGCAATGAAGACGACGAGAGTGTTCAAGTGAGTGAGGTGGCAGCTCAAGATCATGTCGCAGAGCATCAACCATCTGAGGAGACACGGAAAGAGGCTGTGGATGTGGAAGTTTCAGTGAGTCAAGAGGAGGTGGAATCACGAGAGAGTATTTTCAAGGTGTGGGATTTGGAGACTCCAGCAGCTGAAGAGGAGGAAGATGAACTTATCCAACAGCTGAAGAAGCTTCTCACCGGAAGTAGAGAAGGTCAAGAAGAGCTGCAACCTAGCAATTCCAGCTTGGCTCTCAGCCAAGAAAACGTCGCTGAACTTGTCACAAGCATGGTGGATTTGTCGCTGAAGCCTTTCGACGAGTAACTAATGAATTTGCCATCCTAACTGCAACAGAGACTACAAACATGAAGATTGGTTCTGTCATTTAAGCCATTCCTGTCTTTTATTTGTTTGTTCTGACTTGCTCTTTGTACTCGAAATGCCCGGTCTATATTTCTTGGTATACTTTAGTCTTTTAACTTGAGAAAATACTGAATGCTTGTTTATTGGAAAGAAGACTAATGTTTTAGATGTCTCTGATCTCGAAACTATGATGGTGTATCAAATTCACCTATCAAAAGCTAAGAACATGATATCTCATCCAATAAATTTTTGATATCTACATCGTTAGTGATGATATATTAGAATCGCTTACCAAAGACTTAGATTTTGAAACTTCATCTTCTATGTTTTTTTTAACCTAAAATCTGAATACGATTGTGATTAAGAATTTTAAACCTCATTTGCTACATAAATTATTCAAAAATATTGATCCTAAAATATTTATGTATCTCATCTGACATCCATATTACATTTATGTACCTAAAATATTGATCTAATGTTAATATATATAGAGATCCATTAATCATAAGTTGAAATTCAAAACATCATTTAATTAATTTTTGAGGATGCTAATTGGCTTTGATAAATAAAATTGACTGCTTGATGACAAAATCCAGGATCTAATTTCATTCCACCACTTATTATTTGCAAAAAGATTAAAAAAAAAATACTGAAGAAATTAGCTCTACTTAGCAAATTAACTGACCAGCTGATGAATTTTTGCATTAGACTATGATACAAACTGCAGACATTCCAGGTGACGAGGATGGAGGTGCAAACAATCGATAGCTTATTCTTCCCTACAAGTCTGATTGTTTCAGATGGCTCGGCGGGGCAAGAATTTTGACCTGTCTGCTGAGTATGATATCAAGAAGAAACCAACAAAATAAATTAAAAGAAAACCATAAACAAAAGCTTGCACTAAGAAACCAAAATGTCTTCGAATTAATATCAGTGCCATGCCAATATGTTTTGTCATCAACGATAACACTATGTGCACAACAACATGCACAATGAGCAGATAATATTCCAACCATGCAATTGTAGCTACTGCTTTTAGAGGGTGAACTGATCAAACAACATAAGACCGATGACACTTCAAAACCACCTTTAGTTGGTAGCATCTGTATATTATGCTCATCAAAAAGTCATCAGAAACCATTTTTAAGAAACATCAGAACCTTTGTGTGTCCACCATTTACGACTATGAGAGCTTGGGACACGTTGGAACCACCGGTGCCAGGCTGGATTTTCGGGACCTGGTGTACTGAGGACAACCAATGGGACAAATAAATCGTTAAAAGAAATTGTACAAGAAAAGAGAAAGGGTGCAAAATCACCAATCTGACCATTGAGCGGTGAAACTCACACTGGAAGGAGGGCATCAGATTTGCCTTCCGTGCTCAAGACAACTCTGCACATTCCATCAGTGGAACAGGAGTGTCAGTAGATAAACATGAAAGGAACGATAATTCAGGACATCAAAACCAAAAAAACCACTTACGCCTTGCATGCTTCAGAAGACGGCTTCATTGTTTCAATTTCATCTAGTTCAGCCTGCATGCACATAGGGCAAACACAACAAAGTCCTTTGAGCTCTTCATGAAGTACAATCATTTAAAAAAGAGACATGATGCATGCACTTCCATTAACCCTCGACCACACTAGTCTGGTGACATGCACTCTGCCCATGTGTTCTTGACGTGGTAATAAGTGTTTAAGCAAGCATTAGACATGTACACCATGTTAATGCATGTATATATGGATACTAATAGATTAAGCAGGTATAAAACCTTGTTTGGAGATTAATCATTCAGATGGTTATCTAAGATTTAGAGCACATCATGGAACCTTATCAAATGACACATCTTATTTTGGCCCAAGAATTATTCAGGAGATCGACTGAGATGAGTCTTCGCATTAAGTTAAGGTTGCAACTTTGCAACCTTGACTTCAAAGGCTTGAGCGCCACAACAACAATCTCTCAACTTGCAGATGCAATGCTGAGATGTTAACTCTTGTCAGACCCCAGATCTGCAGGAGCCCCATGCAGACCACATGTTTTAGTTGGTAATTATTTATGAAATAAACAACGCTTATGCTGGGTACGCTATGGGATAACCTGAAATTGCTGAATACTACCTTCAAACTTTCCAGCTCCAATAAAATCAGTATCATCAGAAGATTCAGTTGTTGAACTATTAAACTTTCCTATCCAAAATAAACATTCATTTATACTTTATAAATATAGAGCAAATATAATGTGATTCACACAAAAACCCAGTACAATGTTCTCTATGCTTCCAAGATATTACATTTAGCATGACTCGAACAAACACCTAGTAGTGTGTTCTCAATGTCTCCAAGTTATTACAATCAGCATGTAACAACTCTTGATTTAATATAATCAGCTATCAAATAAAAGAGTAGGTGGTCTCCAAGTTATTACAATTAGCATGTAACAAGTCTTAATTTTAATATAATCGGATTTCAAATAAAAGAGTAGGTGGAAGGTGTTATGCTTTCAATAAAATAATTAGTGGGAACGGCTGATAGGAAAGTTTCGATTATGCATCCTCTCATTTTACCTTTTCCAAGTTTTTTTTTTTTTCTTTGTGGAGGAGTTGAGAGTGAAAAATATTGCCAAGTAAGATGCAAATTGGATGCATCAGCATGGACACAGAACTGTCTAATTTCAATAGCAAAACAACAAGAATCCTTCTAAATCATTAACACTTTTTTCATCAAATTTTCCACATAATAATAATAATAATAATAATAATAATAATACACTCAAGGTAATACTGAAGTGGCACAGATCTTGGAAAATGTACAATGTTTTAAAATTCTTCAAGATAATTCAAGAAATATGAAAAATATGGACAAATAATATGAAAAGAAAATGAAAATTTGACTTATGCTGTAAAATGTCCATAAATTTCAATATAATATATCATATTAAACCTGGGAACTAGTGCCACAGATTGTCTCGTATATTAGTACTAGGAAAAAAAAAGGAGAAAAGGTAAAATGATTACAATGATCAAATTTTGATACATCATCTTCAGGTGATTTAAATTCACTAAATGAAACCTCCTAGAATGAATCCAGTAATGTTTTCACCTTCATCTGTAATTATCAAAAACATGTTTTGGGATTCATAATGATAGGGAGAAGAAAAAGTTCTTCCTCTCGTATGAGCAGTTGAAAGGTACAAGCTGAATTTAATTAGGAACATGCAACCTCAGATCTTGTTACGACAGTTGATATCGGTGCCACTATGTCAGAATTATTAGACACTGCAACACATTTAGTACTGTCATGCAGAGCAAATGAAATGAACATTTATCAAGAGAACCCACCATATGCCATCGATGTTAGGATGTGAAGAGACATAAACCCTATGTGCTCTTTTTCTCCCTCTTCATCTACTAATCTTTCCTCTCTAATTCATTCCCGTCTATTGTCAAATGGGAACTCTTCTGATTCATGATCCCCCATAAGAACACTCAGTATGTAGACTAATGAGGTCAATCTATGATGCTTCAACAAGAGCCCAAGGCGGGTAGAAGAGTGGAGGCGAGGACCTGGAGGTACTGGATCTCTTGGTTGAGCCGGGAGATGGCGGCCGACAAGCGATGCTTCCCCAAGAAATCGCCCGTCCGCCGCAGCGGACGAGGATGAGACGGCTGCGGCCGGGCCTCCGGCTCCGCGTCCTCTCCGTTTGTCGCCATCCTCTCGCTCTCTGTCTCCATCTCGCCGCCCTTGAAATCGATCGATGATCCTTAGAAGAAGAAGGAGAGGAAGGCGACGAGGGGCGAAGAAAGGGCGAGGTTTCTCAGAGCCATCGCCATCGTTATCCGAAGAGGAGGGGGTAGGAAAGAGGGAAAAAGAAGAGGAAGGCAAGAAGAACTGGACGTGTGGGAACGGGTCTCTTTTACTGATCACGGTCAAACGCACGCGCGGCTTTCAAAGCACCGCTGTGACTGCACGTGTACGGCACTGATCGCACTTCCTCTTCTCTCGTTATATATCTCTCCTTGCTTTTACCTCGCCGCTTGTACTTCTCCAGTGGCGTGACAAGTAGACCGGAAAGAGTTTGGCCTGTTGCACGCGGGAACGGGTCGGGTCCCCAATTGGTAGATCCGAATCTGAGTCGACCCCGAACCCGATCCGACTCACCAATTAAAATTACTGGAAACTAAAAGAATGGCATACCTTTGATCTTCAATGAAACTGCTTGCTCACAGCCAGCCTAATACAGAAGTCCAATGAGACAACTATCAGAGTCTTAGCTGCAAAAAAACACCAATAAACATTAAATTGATCTCACTTGGTGCAGTTTGTGTTCTTACAGCATTGATGGTGAGCAAGCAAAATGATTTCTTTGAATCAACTAGAGACATTACCCAGATTTGTTCACGTCATCTGCCACAAATGCATAGGAACAGTAAAAGAAGAGAAGGCAGGGAGAAGAACAAATTCATGTAAGAAGGGAAGTTGGCAATACTATTTGTGTATACAATTTAGAATCTTGCTAAGAAAGACATTAGGTTGCTGTGTTGTTTAACCAAATTTTCCTCTCTTCTCTCTTGTAGATTAGCCCTCTCAAAAGAGCTGGACATCACAGCCGAGCCTGAATTGAAGGCTTTTGTTGTGTCTAACACTAGACTTAAATCCTGAATTGAATCCTGGAGAGAAAACTAAAGCTTCTTCAGCATAACTCAGGTTATTAGGTGTGTCTAACCGTCCTGAGCCAATCATAAAGGAAAACACACTAGACTGATCTGATTAAGGCTGATTCCATACAACTAAATTCTTGAAAGGCTCATACTAGTGCAGAGATGTATAATTGTTCTATACTTAGTTTATTGTCATTTAGTAAAGGCATGCACATGTCCTACAGTTATTTCATTGCCACACATTGGGCCATATCATGCAATAGAAATTTTATCGACTTTATGAACCACCTTAACTTTGTTTTTTTATTTTTTTCCCAATTTTGATATTTCAATTTGATCATAGCCAAAATGCCAGTGCACTGATCTGATCCCTGATTGTGTTGATCTTGAAATTTATGTTGTGATTCCGAAACTTAAGCTTAGTTTATAAAATCTTCACATAGTCTTTTGTGTTGATTACTTCTGTTGCCTACTAGAATAAAAAAATGGACAGCAATAAGCATGTTAACTGATGTACCTGCAGGACAAAACGATCTTCATCACTCTCAATTTTCAGTGCCACCTTCACTTGTCCACACATCTCTCACCTTTAAACAGAAGAAAATCGACATAATAAAAGAAGGCAACTTTATAACACAGTTGCTAATTGAATGTAACTTCAAAATCATCATGAGAAGTGGTCAAAGATACCTGTGGAGCCTTTGTGCAAGATACATGGCTGAAAGCAAAGACACGAAGGCAAAACAACACTGACATAAATGTCATCCTTCTAGAGGTGTACTCTATATAAATTCAATTAACATCACAGAGAAAGTCTATGAATACATTAACAATCCAGAGTAGTTCTATCATGGAAATTTAGTCTTCTTCTCTTCTGGGACTTCTACCAAACTGAAAGGTTACTAACACAAGAAAATCAGTATACAGGAACAACTGTGTATCAGAGGCAAATATACCAAGTGTCAATGTTCAATGTGAATTAGTACATGGACAGAGTTCAAATATAAAATACTGTGATAACCATATTACAATAATGGAACAAGACGTATAAGTTCCAACATGACACGTAAAAACTAAACTTCCACCAATGAATTTCTGAAGTAACAATGAAATGAGATGAAAAGGTTACAACACAACAGACAAAAAACCGAATACCAAATAACAAACAAGTTGTATATGAAGATATACATGTGTCATGCCCAAGGGCCCATAAAAGAAATGCCTCAAACAGTAAATATGAATTATCATCTGCATATGTAGGCACTCTTACCTGCATATGCACATAAACAGACATATAATTCAAAAATCTGGATCGTGGAACCACCATATATCAACAGGAATGCTGTCTAAAAGGATATATATATATATATATATATATATACAGAGAGAGAGAGAGGGAGAGAGAGAGAGAGAGAGAGAGAGAGGAGTTCAGTAATATAGAGATTTCCTATTCTCTTCAGAAACTTTATTAATGTTATACAATCAAAAGTTGCCTCCCCCTATCGAAAAGGTCAAGTTTTTGTGAGATATGGGTTGTTGTGGCACCTCTAAACCATCCCTTCTTCAGTTTGTGAGTTCATCAGCAACACCATGTTTTCAGACACATACAACAAGAATAATGTCTAAGAGCATCAAATCAGGGCCAAATTTTCTCCTCCAGTTTCATGGTAGTCCACCTGACATACTCCTAGGCAAGCCATTGTTAAATTTTCTGCAGAACATTTTCTCTATCCTTTGGAAAGTATTCGAATGTGATTCATATATAATATATCTGAATAAGAAAAATAAAAGAAAGCACAAGCTTAACATTCCAAATCCAAATGCAGCTTGAAGCTCATAGCCCCTTCACTAGTATTCCAGAACCAATCAAAATTTCACTACTCTTCCTTGTAAGTCAAGGAGAAATTAAAAGGAAAGTCAAGAAAACATCTCATGGCATTCTTCACAACTGAACCCTGCCTTTGAGCTTCTCTTGACATACACTTTGCAGTCACATTGATACTCACTCTGCATTTTCTTCGTTGATCTTGACGTCTGAATGAGTGAAACAAATCACAAAATAAACTATGCTTTCACAAAATAAACATTTTCTCTATCCTTTGGAAAGTACTCACTCTGCATTTTATTAAGCGTTAAATTTCCAAAACTAAAGTTTGTGCTCCACAGCAAACATGAAAAATGGATAGTCCACATTTGTCAGTCAATTGACAAACAAACGAAAGAATATTTACCTGCATTGAGCAGCAGCAATCTTCCTTTTTCCCATCTTCAAGCCAATTCTAATAACCAGAACCTGCAAAAGTCAACGAGGTGAAAGAAGAGATTGCTCATAAAGTAACCAAATTATATTTCAGGCTACTCGACAATTCAGAATTCAGATGATGCATTACCATATTGAAGTCCTCGATGATATCTGCGATGCGTTCGATCTCGAGAAAGGCAGGTTTTTTCTGCTTGCTCCCTTCCGTGTCCCGCTTCACCCCGGCGGTGGAATGGGAGATCGCGACGGAGGCCTTGGCGACCAATGATCGAGCAACTAGAGGCTGTTCTGCTTCCTACCGCATAGGGCGAAGCACCCAGCGGCAGTCAAGAGGGGAGTGGAGACGCTGTGGAGAGAGACTGAGCCGCCCATCGCCAGGAACGTCGTGCTCACCACCATCAACGGCTGTGACGAGGCCGCCGCCGCTCCTTTAGAAACAGCTTCATTATAGAGAAACCCAATTAGATAATTAGGTCGTATTGGGCCTCATTATTGGGGACTCATTAATTAAAAATTAATAATTTAATAATATTTTTTTTTTATCAAAATTAGAAGAGCGAATTTCCGAAAATATATTTTTAAATTTTTTTCTCGAGAAACATATCTTATTTTCGGAATTTCCAAATAGTATTTTCTTTTTCCTAATACCTAAAATATTCATAACCACATATCTATTTTTGCTTTCTTTTTTTCCTATGAAATGATCCATAAGTTAATTCAGTTCTGATATTTACACTATGTTAATAGTATTTTTAATAATATCAGAAAAAAATATAATATAACAATATTATAATAGGGTGTGTCCATATTGTATTATAGTGTTTTTCTTAGTGTTGCCGAAAATAAAAAAATATTATATTATAATATTTTCTATATTGTGTTACAGTATTTTCTTAACATTACTGAAAACATTATAAGATATTATAGATAGTCTTCATTTATAATTCAATCTGATACAATAAACGAACCGCATGACCTAAAATAATAGACTCATCTACAAACACCATTAAATTGCATCAAAAGTGTAACGAACGACACCTGTGATGTAATTTAATGAAATAAATATCAGATAAGGATGAATCCAATAAATTAAAAAACAAAACGTGGTCTAAATAAAGTTGCAAGCAAAACACGTGACTTTATTCCAAAAGCCTTCTCCCCATTCCTCCATATTTTATCCTTTCTCTTGGTATCATTCCAATTTAATCCTCTATGTAATTTAATTTATTTATAGGCCCTCTAAATCGTTATCATATATTTGAGATATTATAGCTGATTTTTCGTCATACGTTGAATTCAAGTCACATTTTATTTGCAACCATAGAGATAAAAAATAATTAAAATAAAATTTGAAGATTTAAAGATTTATATATTATTTAATATTTTCGAAGATTTGAGAAAAACAATATAAAATATATTTTTTATCTGGCAAACATTTAATAGACATGTGATGGAAAACGTGGCACAAAAACCACCCTTTTTTTTTCCTAAAGAAGAACAATAAATTTCTACCTGTGCGTACGATACTCAAGCCATACCTAATTATAACTGGTCCCTGTCTGGATTTATATGGGTCCCACAAGCAGCAAAAGTAAGGTATGAATGGAGCAAATGTTCCGCCAGTAGCAAACAATTCGTGTTTAAGGTAATACCCTTCTCTGCAAACGACGATTCTCCCTCGTGGCGCGAGTTGTGACACGCGAGATACCTACGTGGCGGACATCGAGTGGAAGAGTTTTGCTGGTCCCCGACCTATCGGTTTCTCAATGTGCGACAACACCGAGTGTCGTAATATAAGTCGTAGATGTGGGACATATCGTGACACGATCTTCTAATTTAATGCATTATTTTTTGGCCTTTTCGGTGCTTCTTCCGCTCATTACTTTTTCTCCGCCACAGCTGCAGGGGAGGAAAACGAAGGAAGCGGAAGAGGAAGAGGAATGGCGGATCCTCTGGTGGCGCAGATCCCAGTGGAGAGCAGCGGAGAAGCCGAAGCCGAAGCCGAGGCGGAGAACACGGAAACCAAATCGGAGGAAAGCAACAGCAGCAGGTAGCTCTCCTGCTTCTTCTTTGTTCGTTACCCGTTTCTCCTTCCCATCCCCGAAGCAATTTTGTTCCCGAAAGAAACAACAAGATATTGTTTGAAATCATAGCGATCAAATCTTCTTCTTTTGGAGAATTTAAAGAAAAGATTAAAAACGATTATTTGTTTGGCATTTATCTTGGCTGGGGTTCTGATTTCTTCTGCAACGGATATCGTCTTCAACTTCGGGGTCTTAGGGATTTGTTGCTTAGCGTCTGTCAAAAGCTCTCACTTTGTGTTCCTTTGCTTGGCTTTTACGTCTGTGAGGATGTCGCGTGTGTCGATGCCGACGATGGCGAACCTGTTCGACCCCACGCAGCTCACCATCTTCTACAACGGAGCCGTCAATGTCTACAATGGAATTCCTTCTGAAAAAGTTTGCATTTTGATCTCCTATTTCTCCTTCCTTTCTTTTTCTTGTGTTTCGTTTTGCTTGAGAACTGGAAGTCTTTGAACTGACTCTTTGCTGAATCCTGAGATAGGCACAGGCCATAATGCTCATCGCTGCTGCTGCAGCTACGCCACCAAATAAGATCAGCCCGACCACCTCTGCCACCACTGCGGGTTCGACAGTACTCACGAGAACTCTGTCACTGCAGAGCTCCTCTGTCTTCGTCACGGGAGCGGTGCCGCATGGCCAGATTGTTCTCAGTGCTAGCAGCCCCCCCCTCTGCAAGCTTCAAGCTGGTTGGTTTCTTTTCTTTCCTTGGTCTGTGATCATGTGAAAGCTCTTCCTTTTATCTCTCTGGAATTGCTGATCAGTGTGGGGATTTGCCTGCGTGCAGAGCTCCCGATAGCAAGAAGGCACTCGCTTCAGTGTTTCTTCAAGAAGCGCCGCAATAGGTAAATCTTGTCCTTCTGTTCCTCCCTTAGTACTCAAGCAAAGAGCAATATGGACTGGTATCTGCTATTTATGTATAAAGAAACGAAAGATGATGTTCATAATAAGTATACTACTAATGTTCTGATACTTAACTATGATGATTTCTTGAGAGACAGTTGTGTTTGTAATTGACTTTTTTCCCAGCCAAGTATTATAGATCATCAGTAAATTCAAAGGGAAGGATGAAATCAGATGTGAAGAAAAAGAAAATACAGCAGAAAAATCATTTTGATGTAGTTTGTTAAAGTAGAAGGAAGGATATCCTTTGAGTGTTAGTATTGTCACCAGGTTCTATCTGATACAAACAGGCATATACATGCATGCCTGTGCATGTGGATAGAGGTCAGAGGAAAAAAGAATGAAGTTGGAGTATCCACTGCAAATTTTGGGGATTAATGGATATTCGACCATAGCTATATGAATTATACCATGCCACAGTGGTGGGTACCCGGAAATTTATCATTGCATTCTAAACACAAAGAACAAAGTGGAAACTTCTCTAATAAAACATTAGCTGCGATTTATGTTCCTCTATATCTTTTACATCGCTCATTATAAAGCCTTCAGCCCTCGAAGGCCAGTATGAGTTTATAATGAGAAGTGATCACTACATGCTTAAAGATAATGATGTGTCTTAGATGGAAGCCTTCACATACATCCTGTTTAAAATTTAAATATTAAAGTGGGACAACTGTCCTTTTAAGAAGCATCTCTAAGACTTTTAAGTTTCGAAAGATTCACACATGGTCACCCAGAAGAGGTAAAAGATGCAGATACATGTATGTATGTATGTATGCATATTTGCTTGTTTGTTTGTTTGTTTTTTGTGCATCAGTGCACACTCCATGTCTTTTTGATGATACAGATTAACTTGTTCTAATATTCAGTTTATGCCAGATATTAGCACCAATCAGCTTGGAATTTATTTCTACCAATAATGCATTTATCACAGATAAGGGGACCCCAAATCACTAAGTATATGGGAACTCTCTCATTGCCTAGTTTTTGTTCCCAAGTTATCTACATGAAACTATTGTTGTTTCCTCTAGGAAGGTCAGACTATATTGAGCTACATGTAGAAAAATTGATAACACAGATTTATTGTATCTGATCTTGATGTTCTTGTGATTTAATCTTAGCTTATGTACTAAAATAAATAAATAGTATGAGGCACTGCTATTTTGCACCTAATTTTCTAGAACATTTTCTTCATCCTAGAATAATTTTAGTAGCTGAATGAAGAAACTATTTTATTCTTGCCATTCAATACTTTATTCTATAATAGGTTATTGCAATTCAGGGTTCTCTCTGAAATATTCTTTGGGTATAAGCCCTTTTTCCTTTTAGTTATAGAATATAATTGCTGTGTTAAGATGTTGAACAACATGAAACAGGGAGGCTTCTATTGAGGAAGATATTAAGCTAAATTAAAAAAAAAAAAAGCCTCTGGGTTGAGATAGGGTAGCTGTTCCTCCAGTTGATTTAGTTGATGGTCCCATGATTGTGAGGATGAAAATGAGGTGGAACTCTTCAGCCTGAATGTATTTTCTGGCCATTTAAATACTGAAAACTTTGGTGAATGTGGCCTACAGTTTGTAATCCATGGACAGTCAACTGTGCTCGTTATGCCTGTTGTAATCCATGGCCTACAGGTTGAGTGGTTGACCAATAGAAGTACAGTGTGGTTCAAAACCTAAAACGCATGGAATCATGGTATATGAATCGTGTCTGATTCATCGGTGGTATCATGTGTTTTAAATCTGATTGACTTGCAAGGAACACACTTTTGCACTGCACAAGTGGACGTAAAGGAACACTTACTGTTGTTTTGTGTCTCAATTATTAATAAATTTCCTGTGTATTTATTTTTCCACTGCATGTTTACCATCTTGTTTCGTTCTAATCTTTCATATTGGCCTTTGGTCTTACTGGACTAATTGTTGGTATTCAGGTTGGCAAGCAAGGCACCTTATGCTTTGGCAAAACCATTGGAGGGGATAAAAATGGCCTCAGAGGAAAAGCTTACTTAAATGGGCTTATGGCCACTGACATCCAAACAGTCACGAGCTTCTACTTTGAAACTTATTAACCTAGTAGTATTTATAACCATGAACCTTTATGATCTCTCATGATTCCATGAACACTCTGCTATAATTGTTGTGTTGCCAGATTGATGTTTATGTGATGAAATGGCTCTTGTTTCCTAGAAAATGCATTGAACTTATGGATGCTATTATTGTTGAATCTCAAACAAATTAGTTTGATCTTTTCATGGCAGTAGAAACTTTGAACTAGCTTATGCTCGATCAGTTGCTGAACCATAAAACTCTGGATACAGAACAGCTCATCATAAGAGCACAGTAAAAAATGTGTATTGTTCTCACTTTGCTGTGTTGTGAACCGTAGGAAGTTTGCTATTTTGAGATGGTATTCTCTCTCCTAAATTGCTCAGCATGTTCTTTACACGAGATAAATGTTTTATTCTTGTTTCTGTCTCTGCCAGGATGCCCAATTACACACAGCATATCTGCAGAACTCATTTTACAGCTCCTTCGAAGCTGAGCAATCCACAATGGGATGAAGAGTGGATTCTTCACGTCTCATAAGGTGGAGACACGCAACCATGGTCGGACTTGCTTGCGGTCGCAGGAAATGTGCGCCGGGGGATCTGTTGCAACATCTTCTACAAGTTCCACCTTTGCAACCCCACCAAGATGCCCAGTAACGCCTCGAGTTGGCCAATCGTGGCCACGTGTTAATGCCTTTTCGTTTGGATATACTTCCTGCTTTACGAGATCCAAAGTTACCGTATGCAATCACCCACGATAAAGCTGCGTCAACCCGATCTATAGCCACGTGTAAAGGTCTAATAGCATTGGATCTTCGCAGCGAACAAAGCCTAAGTGATGGCAGTATGATAATTTTGAGGCACGCATCGCACCAACTCAAATCTCCGGTCTCTCTCTGTCGCTCATCCTCCTCTCTCCCCGCTGCCGCCCACCCCACACTCACAGGGGGAAGAAGAGGAGGGGAAGTACGAAGGAGAAATAGAAAGACGCCGGCATTCTCGACTCATTTGTTTTCACGAGGTTGTAATCTGCTCTCTCTCTCTCTCTCTCTCGTCTTTATCGTATCATCGAGTTTGTTGCCTCGTTTCTCTGTCGTGTTTGTAGGGTTTTCCGGCTCTTGTTTCTATTACTCCTTTTGGCAGACACCAACGTAATCCTTTGAAAGAGTAGCCGAGAAATGTCAGATTAGTCACTAGCTAGTGCGATTTCATCTCGTTGATGGGGCAAAGGAGTCGGTCGCTTTTGGCACTGGTGCGCCATTCCTGATGCTTTGGGCTAGAAAAAGAAGGTTCATTTTTTCCATTCATTAACACTGTGGCCCATGGATTTGACTCCAAATAGTCGGATAGACATAGCTTTATTGCTGTTGTTGTCATCGAGTCTATGATTTCTTGGAGTTGTTACAAATACAGTTCAGTGCAGGGGCAACTGGTGTCGATCACCTGAAGCTGATGGTTGTCTTTGGATTCAACCTTGGGAAGAACACTATCCTGGAAAACGGTGAAGTTGAGAAGTCTCGTCGGGAAGGATGGGAACAGAGTGAACCTACTGCTATGGACAAGAGCAGAAAAACGAACAAAGCCAAATGAAAACTGCTGGACCCAGTTCATTCACTCCGGATGAGTCTGATGCATGGGGCAAATTGAAGTCTAATGGGAATTCTGCTGCGTGCGAATCAGGAAGTCATGCTGACAAAATTGAGTGGCCTTACTATATAAAAATAAGATTGTTTACATATTATTCATTATTATAATTAGTTAATTTTAATATTTTAATTTCAATTTTTATATTTATGAAAGCAAATTAGTTTTTAGGTTTGTAGGGAAATAAAATTAGAAAGATAAAATCAGCGAATTTAGATGGATTTATTTATACACACGCACGCAAGATTTTGCCTTTTTTTTATTTTCTAAAATACAAACAAATAAAATTAAAAATAAGGGTAAATACCAAACGGTACTTAAATGGTCAGCAGAGACCAGAACGCGTACGCCACAAACTCAATCCTGGCAATTATTCTTGTGACCAGTAAGACCCGGACCCCGGAGGCTGGCACCCGTTTCCTTCACCGGCTGACGCCACCCTCTGATTAGCGTTAGCCCCGGACCCCACCGGTGCAGTTTGACCCGTGCGTCTCGACCGCGGGGCGCCACCCGATAAAAAGAATTACACGGTCGGCCCCACCACCGCCATCACCTCACTGCGAAGAAACCGGACGAACACAGTCGATCGAGAAATAATGAGAATAAAAGAATAAAAAAGAAGTAAAAATAAAAAAGGAAAGAAAGAATTGTTGAGTGCTGATTTGTTTTTATTTTTCCTTTTTCCCCCTCCCTTTCCGAGGAATTATTTCCCCTTCGCTCTCGATCGCCAACAAACCCTAGAAAGCGAGCAACGTAAGCGCAAGTAAAAAGAGGAGAGCGGAAGCGTGAAGCAGAAGGAGAAGGGAACAAGCGTGTCGCAAGGCCCGCGGAGGACCCCTCACCGATTCTTTTTCTTCATTGTTTCGATCCTTGATTCATACGGTCTTCGATCCCGGTTTCGTTCCTGCCTCCTCTTCATCCTTAGTTCGTCAGGGGCGCCTCGAAATCTGCTACATTGCTTGGATTTTGGCTTTTTATATTGCCCACACGCCCTCTTGGTCTCCTCTTGCCTTCTGATTCCCCCGGGTTCGAAGAAAAAGGTTTGTTTTGGCAATTACAAGTACTGAGTTTACTGCTCCTTAACGATTTGTACATTGCTGGTATCTTCTTTTCGGATTCCTCGGTGATTTTTCTCGTTGGGGTCACCCTTGATTCGTATCGCCCGGGATATTCTTTGATTCTAAGATTGAGGCGTATAGTTAGTGTTAAAGGTCTCATCTTTTTTATTCTGCTGCTCCTGGAATGTGGGAATTGGCATGTTAAAGCGAGAAGGCCTGCGGTCGTGCTCCTTACATCTCCGGACCCTTTGGAGTGATCACGCTTCTGCGATGGCTTTGAATAAGCTTTTCCCCTCGCCAAGTCGCGGGTTTAGTCAGATGAGTGTGGCCAACGAACATGGAAGACTTCGTAGAAAGCATTTGGTTTGCATGGACATTGGTTCCAACAATAACTTGAGCATGAGGGGCTGCTCCGACCGCCATGACGGTGTCTCCAGAAGGGCAGATGAAGATCTACAGAAGGCTCATGTTGTGGGACCCCATCGCCATTTGGTTAATGGTTCCAAAATGGTTTTCTCGGAGGATATGGGGTTGAGTTTGGTGAATGGAGATGGATCATGCAAACATGGAAAACCTCTAGAATTCCCAGGCCATATAAAATCTGAGAAATTGGCCGTCGCTGTTGATGTAGATGAAGGTATTTATCTCAAGTTCAAATTTCTGGTCTTGTTCCTGTTTATTGTTTGCCGGTTGGAGGTTCCCTTGATCTTAGTTGTGCTCTTTAGAAGTTCTCTAATTTTAGATCTATTATGTAGTCGATGGTCTCGTTTGGCATCTTTCCAACTGTGTAATCTACTAATCATTTGAAGTAGTAGTTTCTGCATAGTCCTTTTTTTGTGATCTTTGAACATGTTGAGACTCTTTCCCAGCTAGCATTGCCTAATGACTATGGATCTCGTAAAGAGTTGTTAGGAAGGAACTGGTTGAAAAGTGGCTTAAATTATTCATCCATCAATTGATTAGTTGAAGGTGCTAGTTTGCTAGATAGCGATTTGTTAGATGCTAGTTTCCTGTAAGAATGAAAAGAATGGAGGCTTTTGTCGTCGTTTGTGCAAGTGTCAAAGATCTGAGTCCTGACAAGAAAATGAAGAAGGATTTTGAGTTACATTTTTTTTTCACTTATGTAGTGCTTGTTTGGAATATAGCCGATATAGGAAATTATTTTTTGTCACAACTCCCTTTGCAGATTCTATGTTGGACTTATCTGTAAAAGCTAATGAATAATCTAGGAGCCGGTAACAATCGATGGAGTCTTGTGTGAATAATCAACAGCAACTAGAAGAAAATGATCATGAACAAGTTTTCAGTTGGAGTCTTTTTGTTGCCGCTTGTGGATGTGTGAATAATTGGCAGTAAATACAAGAAATTGAATATGGACAAATTTTTAGTTGGATTCCTTTCCACTTATGTACAAAGCTTGTTCTCATATATTCAAGAAAGATCTTTTTTTTGAAAGTTTCACTTATAGATTCTTTATCTGCTAGAACATCGGGCTTATTTGCACAAGCTTACAACCTTATGCATATCATAGGAGGCATTGTTGCCACTGCTGCCTCATGCATTTTCAATCAATATGCAAAAACCATAGAGCATATCTTAGGATCAAAGAAGTCCCCAAGGAAGATATCATAATTTTATGGACATCTTAATTTGGTCCACACCTTGTAGCCATGGCTAACTTGAGTGATGAACCTGCTTTAGGATCTAAAAATTTAGTGGTTGGAAAGATTTAGTTAATTAGTTGGTTTATAAATTTGTGCATTATGAATTTGCTATATTAGTAATGGACGTTAGTGGTCAGATAGATTTAGCTAATTAGTTGGTTTATAAATTCATGCATTATCAATTTGCTATATTATTAATGGACATCTGTACAGAGGTCAATTTTATTTCTTGACATCCATCGGAGAGCATCTGGCTCTTGTATAAATTTGTTTTTAAAAAACTTGAAATGTTGCCTATGTTGGTTATGGATGGTCAAGAAATTGTGTTGCAGTTATATCCTTCTTTTTGTTCACATATTTTGTATTTTGTCACTTCTCAATCGGTCAGCTACCATAATATTTGGTAACCTTATCTTATAAATCCAAGTAACTTTTCTGTAGCTGCAACTAATATAAGAACTCAGCTCTTAGATGTTCAGTTCTGGGATGAAGTTTCTTGACATTCCTGCTTTGTTGGTTTTCAGTTCTTGGAAGCTTTCTCTTAGCTCTAAACAAATTTATTGCTGATTGCTACTCCTCCAATCATTCTGTTTCGGAATATTATGTTTATGAATTTTACAAGGTATCAAGCTATCCTCATGTACTGATTTCAATTTGAGTTGATCTCATGGAAGCTTAACTTTAGTTGCTTCATGTGAGAAGTTCTAGTTTTCCTGTCAAGTTTGTTCTTATAGCTCTGCTCTTACTGATATGTGTGTGACTCAATCAACAGATATGGAAGTGTTCTCAAGCTGAAGGTATCTGGAAGACATTCTTCATTTTGTCATATTTAATTCCACATTCTTTGTGCTGTATATTATTTTGATTTGGAGCTATTTGACATGCTGCTTTATACAGTTTTGACATAACTTTTTTCATTTTGCAACGTATCAAATCTTTCCCCTTGGTTGTTTGTGGTAGCTAATATCCGTGTTCATGAGTTCTTCAAATCTTCTTATTTCAAAACGGGCATTTATCCCATCCCTGGTGCTCGACATGCTCTCGATAAATTATCAACTTTTTGCAACCTATCTGTGGTGACGTGAGTATAATTGATTCAGATCTCTTGTTTAAATCTTTGTAATTGAATTCTGCAGCTATCACAACCATACTGATTTAATGCTTTTGCGAACATGTACTCTGAACAGATCTCGGCAGAATGTTATCAAGGACCACACTCTTGAGTGGATTGAAAAACATTATCCTGGCTTATTTCAGGAGATCCATTTTGGTAACCATTTTGCGCTAGATGGAGTATCAAGGCCAAAATCTGAGATTTGCAGGTACATTAGATTATCAAGTCTAATGCTTACTACAGCTTAGATATGTCAGTTCTTGTTTAATAATCATTGTGATGTATAAAAACTTCCAAACGATGGAAAAAAGCTGGAGTATCCTAAATATTTTACTATCTAGCAATTGGACATGTCTGATCCAGGAAAACATTTTGTATGTGAACCTGAATAGTACATGTGTGTAGTGTAGTTTTTGATGCAAAGATTATGGTTGAGAAAATTAGTGTTGATTAGGGAAGGGGAGGTGCAGTTATGGAAAAAGATAGTACATGAAGGTAAATCTACAGTTACAAAGGATTGGTACTGACTGGGACACAGTGAGTAAGAGATGCCATGTTGTGGAATTATGCGGCTGTGCGTGAATGGTTTTGATGAGAAAGATTGAATAGAATGGGAAAGGCTTGCACGAGAAGCATGTCATGAGAGAGATAAACTGGTTATATTAATAATTCCTTGGAATCCCTCTATGTTAATTTGGGTAAGTCATTTTTGTGAGTTTGATGGGCATTTTGGAAAAAATTGTGGTAGATGGAATATTTATTTAAGTAGCATTGCTATTAAATGTTAGATTTGCTGCTTGAATATGCCCGCAGGCTTTTTTTTTTTCAATTAACTTGCAACTAGGATTCAACAAGTCAAAAGTAATTCAGTAGCTCCATAATATACCAGTACGTTGTGCCTTCAACTTGTGTTTTATGAATTAGCTCTGAGTCTAGGAGTCTGTGGGCTAATGAACATCAGGAAACTCACTTCGGTCCTCTTCCCATCCAACTAGATATTTGATTAACAGGTATCTGGAGTGTTTTTTTCCCCTAGAATTTTTTTTTTGGCAGAAGTTGCTTTAGAAGGAAACAAAAATATGTTTTCTTCAATAACAAATTATTTCCAGATTAGAATCACTAGAGTGGTATTCCCTTGTTTTGGGTTTTTTTTTCCCCTCATCTACTTGAAAGTCTTTCTTCGCAATTTTCAGATTAAAAAATTTTCCATCCTGTTTTGATGGAGTTGCTCTCTGCAGATCTCTGGGAGCCCATGTTCTGATTGACGACAACCCAAAATATGCTCTTGAATGTGCAGAAGTTGGCATCAGGGTCCTACTCTTCGACTACCATAATTCATACCCATGGTGCAAGGCAGGTTCAGCAACTTCACATCCAATGGTGACCAAGGTGCATAACTGGCAAGAAGTAGAACAGCAGCTGTTTTCATGGATACCGACGTGAGAGACACTCAAGATTTATGGCTCACACTCGGCGAACTACTACATTTACCCTCTAATGAGGGGCCTGATTCATTCTTAGCAGGTTATTTAGGTGTATTTAGAAGGATGAAGGGTTTCTAGTAGGCCCCTTTGTTTAGAGTAAGAAAAGAGAAGGAAAATGTGATCAATTGTGGTTAATCATTTTTTAAAGTCTGATGGAAAACAAAAAGTTAAAAGACTGTACATACATAGATAGAGCAACTTACACAATGGATACCAATTTGTTGAGCACTATCACGGTTATTTCATCCAACACCATTTATATCTCATATGTAATGCATCACTAGATGTGGCAGTTTCACCACTGGAACTAGAAATTTTTTCCCCTTTCAAAAAAAAAAAAACTAGTTTTTTCAGTACTTGATTTGTATCTGTTCAGCCTGTGAATTGTTGTTAGGTTGGTAGTTTAGAAATGTCATCAATTAACCAGCGATGGAATGATTGACATCTTTTTTGTATCCATGTAAAAGATGGGAGACTCGAACATTTGATATTTTTCAAAGGTCATCCTTTGTTTCATATAATTCTTGAAATATGCTTGACAAGGTAATCATGTTAGGAACGGCACTAAGAGGGCGAGGTGAATTAGTGCAGCAAGTAAGAAGGTTTGCTGTTTGTAAATTGCTCAAACGAAACATAAATCATATTTTTATAATGGTTTGGTCGTCGTGATGTACATCCACTCTACTGATTCCTCTTTCATCGAGACGAAGATCAACCATTTTTTACAGCTCTTTCTCCTTTTATCGGGTTTAGGAGATAACTCTTAACCCCCATTTATTCCTCTCTCAAACTATTCTAACACTTAGAAGAAGGAGAGGAGTTGCTAGGCGGTACTACCGCTAGTGTTAGTTTGACACTAACACTGCACTAGGCGGTACCATCACCTGACACCCTGTGTTGGGCGGTACCACCGCCCAGACTGGAGGTACCATCACTTGATAGCATCTCGGAGATTGTGTCTGTGCGGTACCACCACCCAAACCGATGGTACCACCGCCTGACATAATCTCGAAAATTGTGCCACGACGGTACGACCTCTTGGGCCACTGTTTGGGCCATTCAACACAGTCCTTGCATTGGCCCAATTGGCTCCTAATTGGATTGGCCCAATTCCAATCCCAATTATGTGCTAATTACGAATTCTAAGACATTTACTAAGCTAAACAAGTCTGTAAGTCTAGTTTTCTTCCGATGAGCTTCCGGCGATCTCTCGGCAATGTTCCAGCGGACTCCCGGCAAACTCCTGGACTTCACGACGATCTTCTTGGCGAGTTCCAACGAGCTTCTTTGGCAAGCTCCTAAACTTATCGGTCAGTACCGGCAGGGCTTCCGACGAACCCTCGAACTCCCAACGAAATCGCGTTCTTGACTCCAAGACTTCATTTTGCTTTATGCATTGCTATCGTAGTTAATCCTGCACACATAAAAACATACTTCGATCTAAACAATTATTACTAAGCATGAATCATGTTGTCCGGCATATCATTGGTCCATCGACGCTTTGTCCAATTCTTCGATGCTTCGTCCTCTATTGCGGCCTATTGCTCAATCGGCCAATTGACCTCCGCAACTTTGATATCCTTGGCGCAATATCCGCTTTTCTTGGCTCGATGTCCGAAGCCTTCCGTCGATACGTCGACCGATCCTTCGGCTCGACGTCTAATCTTCTGACATATTTTTCACCGACCCAACATGATTCTTCATGCTTTAATTGTCTCATCCTGATCGAAGCTTCCTGCGTCACTCAAAACGCAGATTAAATCATAAATACCATCGATTAATTTCATCATCAAAATCCGAGATTCAATAAATCAATGAATTATTCGATTGTAGTGTTTTCGGTGGAGGTGTTAAAAACACCTTAATGATAGAAGTTTTTTTGTTTAATTATTTTTGTATATGAACTATTTCCTATTGGGTCTTTGAGTATTTTTACTACAGTAATTATACTTTTAAATATACTTACAAGGTTTTGTTAGAGACTATAAAAATATTATAATTAACACTATAAATCTTATATAAGAGGGATCGGACTCCTTCATCTTATATAATTAACACTATAAATATTATAATTAACACTATAATTACACGATATCTTTAGTTGTCTTGAAATAAATATCTCTTTTGAGTAAAAAATATAAAAGGGGCACCTCTAAGAAAAAAAATTTAAAAAAAATTTCTTCGAGAATCCATCAATCTATATGTATCATTATAATTTCTGATTTTACTATTTAAATTTTAAATAATACGGTTAATATGATGAAAAAGATAGTGATTTATGTTAAGCCTCGTTTGCGGTTTCGATTTCCTAAAATCAAAAATCGAAATCGAATTATCCAAGATCTAATTTTTTATTTATTTTTAAATAAAAAATAAATAAATAAATAAATAATTTTATTTTTAAAATTTGAATAATGACTTAAAATAAG
The DNA here is from genome assembly GCF_036884655.1 of Musa acuminata AAA Group. Classification (NCBI taxonomy): domain Eukaryota; kingdom Viridiplantae; phylum Streptophyta; class Magnoliopsida; order Zingiberales; family Musaceae; genus Musa; species Musa acuminata. Next base: position 47,167,553 of record NC_088345.1, on the reverse strand, counting down.
TTGATATAAAAATTATTAATCAAACTAAATGACTCTATTAAGATTTAAACCTAATTTAATCGACATTAAACTTAAGGATTTAATCATAATATTGTAAACCTTATTTTTATTTTTATTTTATTTTTTTATCATATTTAACTAGTTTGAAATTGGAATCGATCGATTCAGAATCGAAACTATTGATTCTCCAAAATCAAGAATTGAAATCAAACCGTCTGAAATAGTTTTGATTCGTTTTCGAATCGATGAATTATTCATTTTGATTGTGATTTGATTTGAACTGAATCGCTATTCGGGCTAATTAAGCTACACCTTGAGTATGGATCTTAATCGTTAATATGATTTATTGTATTGTATCATTTTAAATTTAAATTTATCATTAGCATATATCCATTCTTTTAATAAATCTTAATAAGATTATTATTATTATTATTTCAGATATTGAAATTCGACTTAACATGAATACTTTTTTTAAGATAATCGCTTCCACGATGAATTAATTATATTTTTGGTTGAATTAATTATATTTTTAATTACTCTTTTTATTCGGATTAATTACCGTAGCGTACGTCAACAGCAATAAAATTCTCCACCCGTTGACCGGCGTTGACGCCGACCCGCCGCGAAGCTCCCACCGCCACCGCAAGACTCCGTATGAGAGCAGGGGGCGGTCGTCGTCGATTTGGTGCCCCCTCGATCGCCGGCGGCGGCGGCGACGAAGTGGATGGGAAGAACGAGGACGACGCAGGGTGGTGCTTTGGGATTCGTGCGCAAACCTTTCGCCAGGATCCGCTCGCCGGAGAAGCGTGGTCTTTTTCGGATCAGTTCCGGGTCAGCTCACCGGCCGTGCTCATGATAGTCACACAATTCGAAGGGCAGTCGCCCGTGTCGGTAACGACACCGGAGTTACTGGCATGCTGATATCAATTGTACGTAGACGGAAAGCAATCAAAGCACATAACACGGCTCGATTTGATCTCCCAACTCATTGAAATTTGTCGTAGATATCATATTGTGAGGGCTTTTCTTCATATCCGATCACGCAGTTCCTCTCAAATGGATATCACTTAATAGAGAGAAGGATAGGGATAGATTAGATAGCTTCGCTTGCTGTGGATTACTCGTTGTTGAGACCCAAGCTAACAGGTGCGCCCATCTTTGAGATCCAATCGTCTCCCTGTATGAACGGTCCAGCGGTGTAAGCGCTGGCCTCCTCCTGGCTGATGACCTTGAAGCCGGCCCAGTGCACCCGCTTCGAGGTGTCGGCGCCGGGGCCCTTGTTGTTGTACTCGGCGTAGGACAAGGTGTCGAGCGCGAAGCTTCCCTCCCATGGCGTGTACCCTTCTGGCTCTATGAAGTCGCCGATCTCCGACTCCATGATGATGGTGTTGGAGAACTCCTGCCACGGGCGGCCGAGGTAGCTGCGTAACTTGGGTTTGGCATCTGCGAGGGCGGGGATGGCGACGATGCGGCAGTTTTGGATGACGAATCCGGTGGACTCTTGGAGGACGCTGCGGCCCTGGGCGAGCACGATGTTCTGCTGGTTGTTGAGGGGTCGGCGCACGGTCAGAGTGCAGTGCTGGAAGACGGCGGAGGCGTCGCCGAAGATGAAGTCGATGGTGCCGCTGATGAGGCAGTCGCGGTAGAACTGACGGTGGCTGTGGGCGTACAGGGTGTCCTGGTACGCCTCCATGCGGCACCGGAGGAAGATGGCGCGGTCGGCCTGCACCCGGAGCGCCACCGCCTGGTGTTTGTTGGCCCCCGCCGTGTTCAGGAATGCCATGTCCACCGCCATGAACCCATCTCCGATCGCAGCTACCAACAAGCCAATACCAACCAGCTCAATTCCTCTGCATCCCATTCCCCGTTCCCGGCAAACGTGTTGTCGTTCTACTTACCAAAGGTGGCGGTGTGATAGGTCTTCACGCCATCAATAAAGTTCTTGCTCCCTGTAACAATCGTCTTCTGTTCACCATCACCATACATGGTGATGTTCCACGTATTCTTGTCCACCGCCACTGTCTCCTCGTACACTCCCTCCTTTACATAGATCACATACCTTCACAGAATGTACATGTGTGTTTAGTCCGTATATAGATGGAGGTGTAAGCCATGATTGTAGCATTACTCTGCCGAGGTTGATCACGACGTACCTTCCGTTAAGTAATTTCTTTGGTGCCTTAGCGAGTGCCCCCGATATGGTGGTGAAGTCTCCGCTTCCATCCTTGGCGACCGTAACATTGGGCGTTAATTCAGGCGTGGCAGGAGTCTGGAGGAGCCTCCGGTCGCCGTGGGACACCCATGAAGGATTGCCGTCCACGTACCATTCCGGCTCCGCGGGCTCTTCTTCGAGGAGACGACGGCTGAAGCCGGCGACCTGAATGAGAGTGAGGAAGGAGGATATCTTCCCCACGATGGCCAAAGCATTGCTCGTGATTTCCTTGGCGGACTTCATCGCGGCCTGCATCTTGGACTTGAGCTTCCCTTCAGGGAAGCCGTCGATGCACGTCTGCTGGTAGGCGACCACGGCGCTCAGCCAGTTCTTCAGCTCAGGGATTTGCTTCGGGAGCTGCTTCAGGTGGTGCTCGTCGATGTGACTCAGCGTTTTCGCAAGCTCATCGACGGCATACTGGTGCATCTCCTTGCAGTCCGCAATGGCGGCCTTCACCTCGGGGTCGTCGGACTTGATCGAGTCGGAGCGGTTGAAGGCCTTAGCGACCCCGTCGACGACGGCTAAGACGGCAGCCCTCACCAGGTCCTTGGGCTTCGAGCTATCGTTGACGTACTTACTCAGGCTCGACTCGCAGGAGCTCTTGTAGTCGGTCGGTGAACAGATCACCTCAATGGCGGACGTGGTACGGAAATGCGACGTCGACTCCAAGCCGCCGTCAGAAGGGCTGGTGCTCGACTCGTCCGCCTCGGAGTTGTACTGAACGGTGGCGACTCCGACCACGGCAAGGATCAGCATGACGGAGGCTGTTAAGCCAACCATCACGAAGCGGTTCTGTTTCTTCTGCCGCCTTTCGTCACTCCCGGGCTCCGACGCCGACCCAAAATCTCGTGAGGTAGACATGGCCGCGACAGACCGCAGAGACCTCGTGGATCAGACTCCTTCCTTCCTGCCTCCCTTCCTCGCTGCCCGATGCCTTATAGAATGGCGAGGGAGGGTCAAGAAGAAAGAGCAACGCAGACTTCTTCGTCGGGAAAGAGTGGCGGGGAGAGGATCGAGGAGTTCGTTTCGATAAGACTTATTATAGCTTGTTGTAGATGACTGATTGCAAGAGTGCGGTCCTCCATCCATGTCGCACGCTTGGCGATCGGTAGGAAGAGGAAGACTTGTCATGAACAAAATTTGGCACGTGACATAAAAGTACAATGCAAAAAAATTTTGTTGATGAAAGTTGATGCTTGTAAGTTTAGGGAGTGATTTAGCTCTCAAAATAACCATATATACAACTTTTTGATGAGCTTCATCTCTTGTTTTTATATAATAACCCTAATAATTTTATATTTTTTACTTACTTTAATAATTATTATAACACTTCGATTTAGTTCAATATCGAAAGTACATATAGATTGAGATTATGAGATTATCTTGTAAAAGTCAAGAGATTATACTATTGTTAACTTAGATTTAAGAATCTTGGGTTAGTAGTTTCAAAGTTAATAAATTAGTTATCCTATCAAAAATCATGACAAATGATATTAGAGTCACTCGATTGAGCGATAACAAGTATATGTTAAGACTTTCATATTTGAATATTATTTATTGTATTCATCAGTAAAAACCTTATCCAAACTCATAAAATAATAGATATAATAAAAATTATATTTTGGTAAAAACTACTATGATCATTGTTGGAGACAAAATAATTTTTTATTTATAAGACCTAGCTAATATTTTAAAAATAAAATAAATTTAATGCATAAATAATCATTTATAAACTTTTTTGTTACCTCTTTTCATGGCTTCTTTACCTTTTGACATTATATCTTCATAAAATAATTTCTTTTGAGTCCTATGGATATATGTTATTTATATCATGGTTAAATATAATTTTAGATCTTGTCATGGGATATAACATGATCGTAGTCATTAATATTCCTATGACTTCTACTCTAACATGTAACTATATTTATACTTATTTATAATTAGTTAATGGTAATCGTTTTACATTATAATTATTCATAATCTAATATAATTGTTAGTTATACTTATGCATCTATTATAAAAATATATTTAAATGTCTTTTGCTTCCAAAAGTATGATAATGTATTTTATATTAGCAAGATATTTTAAATAAAATATATATTTATCATAAATTTTACTACTATGTGAATCATAATGTTTATTGAACTATTTTTTTATCTGTTTATTAATTTTTTAGATTTAAGAAGTAGCTCATTTTTATGGTATAAAGAACAATTTAAGTTTTGAATACTATTGTATATTTATATTACATACATACATACATACATACATACATACATACATACATATATATATATATATATATATATATATATATATATATATACATATATATATACATATATATATATATATACTTATTGATATTCTGTTTTATGATTTCTTGATACCTACTGTCTTCTTGAGAGATTTCTTATTAAGGTATTAGAACTTTTTTATTTTTAAAATGGTATTAGAACGAGTTTAATCTTCAAAAACTTACAGAAGCTAAGAGTTTGCCAAGAGAGCAATAGGTAATGTAGTACTTATCATCCCATCAAAGTCTTATTAGATCTTGTTAGAGAGAAAAATAACATTATAGAGAAAGAAATAAGACTATAGAGGGAGAGAAAAAATAGTATTGTAGAAAGAGAAAAACCCTATTGTTAGAATGAGAAATGAGAGAGAGAGAGAGACAATCTAAAGAGAGAAACTCTAGAGAGAGAAAATTTAAGGAGAGAGAATATGATAGTTTGTTTGCTTAAAATTAAGAATAAATATACTGTTTGTGAATTTTATGTTTTTAAAAAATAATACAAAATTTTCTTTCGGACAAGTTAATCTTGGAGAGCTAAAGAACAATTATAACCTATATATGCAAATATTTGTATACCTATATAAACTATCTCACATAGTGAAAGTAAATATTTTTTATTATTTATAGATGATTGCACAAGGATGGTATGAGTATACTATTTGAAAGAAAAAACTAAAGTCTTCTTTGTTTTCAAAAGTTTCAAAGCATATGCAAGAAAAATAAAATGGTTGTTTTATTAAAACTCTATGTACTGATAAAGAGGATGAATTTATTTTTAAAGAATTCTTTATGTTTTGTAAGAATATAAGTATTCATAGAAATTTGATTACATACTATATCCACTCGAAAAACAGAACAGTAGAGTAGAAGAATTAAGTTGTGGTTGAGATTGTCATATGTATGCTTAAAGAAAAATAGTACTAAACAAGTTTTGGAATGAAGCTATCAATATAATAATATATTTATTAAATTACTTTATTACCGAAGTAGTAAAAGAAAAAACACACTATGAAGCATGATTAAATAGAAAATCAGATATAACTCACTTAAAGATATTTGATTGTGTTGCTTATTTTCATATTTTTACATAAAAAAAGAGCAAACTTGATGATAAAAGTGTTAAATGTGTCGAGTATAGTAACGAAATAAAATGTTTTAGTTTATGATCTTACAACTAAGAAATTAATTATAAATAGTGATATTATTTTTAGTAAAGAAGAAGTTTGGAATTCTAAAGCGGATGATCTAATAGTTGTAGGAGAAGAAGTTGATAAGGCACATGACACATTTGCTATTGTTAATACTTCATCCGAATCTTATCATATTTTAAATAATTCTAATTTAAATAATTTTAGTGATATTAAAATACCTCTAAGAAAATTTCATAGTCTTTCATAGATATATTAGATGATTTTGCATGTTTTGTTTTGGAACATACTTATTTTGAAGTTGTAGCTTAAAAAAAAGAATAGGTATAAGCAATGAATGATAAATTATAAGCTATTGAAAAAAAATAAAACTTTGAAGTTTTAAGATTTGCTCCTAGGAAAAAAAATAATTAAACTCAAGTAGTTATACAAGTCAAAATTTAATATTGATGGCTCGCTATAAAAACATAAAGCCCATTTAGTTATAAAGGGTATAGCCAAATTCGTATCGATTTTTCAAAAAAAAAATTCTAATAATTAGAATTGATATAATTAGAATAGTATTTATATTGGTAGCCAAAAAAGATGGCATGTTTATCAATTTGATGTTAATTAGTCTTCTTCGATAGAAAGTTACTGAAAAGATTTATGTAAGGTAGCTTGAAGGATTTGAAATTAAAGAATAAGAAGATAAAGTCTATAACTTGATAGAGTATTATATGGTTTGAAACAGGCATCAAGGATATAGTATAATAGAATTAATAAGTATTTTCTTTAATATAATTTTTTAAAAATTTTAAATGAGCCAAATTTATATATAAAAGCTTATGGTATGAAAATTCTTATTATTTGATTATATATGGATGATAGAATTCATATTAAAAATTCACTAGATATACTTTTTGAATTTAAGAAAAATTTGAAATGACTCATATGAGGTTTTTACATTATTTTCTAGAAATAAAAATTATTCAAGATTCAAATGAAATTTTCTCGTGCCAAGAAAAATATGATAAAGATTTGTTAAAAAAGTTTTATATGACAACTTATAAGCTCCAATGAATATAAATGATAAACTTATACTGGAGTGACTAATTTGCAACAATATGCTCATATGGATCTTGTTGATACTATGATATTTTTTATAGCTCAAAATGTTATCTCATAATTTTCAACTTAGGCTCACTCAAATATAATAACTCATTAGCATATTCTTTAGATAAGTTACAATTGTTTCAATATACTTTTCTTCGTAACTAAGGAATGCATTAAAAAAGTTAGTTACCAGCTATAAAATACTTAATTTCAAAATTCCTTATTTTGGTATTTAGGGGTTAGAAAGAACTTTAGAAACTGAAAGATATTGACATAAGCTCTCTTGGAGTTCTCTTTTAAACTTTGTATCTCTTGAATATTTCCTTGAATGGTGAGCCTTTTATTTTCAGTTTTGTATCCTTGTTTATTATCAGTAGGGTGGTGAACTTTCTATATCCATTTGTGATTTTATTTTATTAAAGTTTTATTGTGAGTTCGTTCCTTTTCTATTTGAAAAACTCATTCCAGTAAATACAATTGTATTGTTGACTTTTCTTTCAAAATATATTCTGCATTACCCCCTAATCATAACTTATGTTAGGGTTAATTTATTTCATAAATTCATCGGATATTATATTTGTAATTAGTTTGTTATACAAATTCATGCACAACCCTAATAAGCATTACTTTAGAATGTCTAAAATAGTTTTTAGATACATCAAGAGAACTCTCAATTATGATATTCCTTATAAGCAAGTAAAAAATTTTAAGTTGTATTCTTATATTGATAATAATTGTGTTGATTATGTAAATAATAAAAAAATACTTTAGGATTTGTGCTTAACCTTGACTCAAGATTAATATCATGAATAACAAAAAAAGCAAAAATATATTGCTCTCTCAAGCTTTAACATGGAGTATGTTACGGTTATAAGTACAATATGTCAAATAATAATTTAGCTTTAAAGAATTCCAATAAATCTTCAAGAAAAATAAGATGGACCAACTAAAATTTACAATGACAAGAAGTCTACTATTACAATGAAGAATTCTGTTTTCCACGAATGCACCAAACATATCGAAGTTTAACATTATTTTATTTGTGAACTGATTGATAAAGAAAAAAATTTAAATGGACTACTATAGCACTGAAGAATAGCTTGCCGACATCTTTACAAAAGTTTTATTCTTTCCAAATATAATTTCTAAGTTACATCTATTTTAAGTTAATTGGGTGTGATAAAATTAATTTAAACGATTAAATACAAAAGATATAGATTTATATTAAGATAAATAGATGAGTGGTTGATGTATAAATGAGGATGAGAAGATTTGTTGGGCTATAATTAATTCGTTTCTTATTTAAAAAAACTTATATTATGTTTTTTCAGCTAATATAAATATGTATTTCGGATGAATCCAAAATATATTTTTTTTTGGAATTTAAAGTTATGCAGTCAATCAATAGGTTCGAAGATTAAAGAGATGATAATTTTTCATGTTAACAAAAGTTTTTGAGTCTTAAAGATTGTCCGTAGATTTCCTAAGTTCTGATTTGTAGAGTGTTATCCGTAGAAACCGTACAAACGGAAGTCAACAAGTGTGCCGGCGTATCAACTCGGGATCCATTCCCGTCCATGAAAGAATTCTTCGACGGTGTAAGCCTTGGCCTGCTCCCAGCTGATCGTCTTCACACCCGGCCACTTCACGCCCTTCGAGGTGTCGGCATCGAGGCCCTTGTTGTTGAACTCGAAGTAGGACGAGGTGTTGAGGTCAATGTCGCCGTTCATGGGTATGTATCCTTCGGGGTCGATGAACCCGCTGATGTTGGACTCCATGATGATGGTGGTGGAGAAGGCATTCCACGGGCGGCCAAGGATGCAGCGGACCTTGGGGGTGGCGTCGGTGAGGGCCGGGACGGCGACGAAGCTACAGTTCTGGCTGATGAAGCCGGTGGACTCTTCTACTCTGACGCGGCTCTGGGCGAAGACGACGGTCCCATGGTGAGCTTGTGGACGGCGCACGGTCAGGAAGCCGGAAGACAGCGGCGGCGACGCTGAAGATGAAGTCGATGGTGCCGCTGATGGGGCAGTTGCCGTAAAAGTGACGATGGCGGTAGACGTACAGCTTGGGCTTTAATAGCCGATAGCCCATGAGTTCAGTCCATAATTTTAATAGCCCATAGCTCACCTCTTTTTAACTTAAAAACCTTAATCAGGTGGAGGCTAGAAAAAGAAAAAAAGTGTTGCGAAAGCTGCAAAAAAAATTAGGAGAAAAACCATAGGCAGAAAACTGTAGAGACAGAAAACTATAATAGTAACTTGATTAAAAAAAAAGGAGAAAATGATAAAAAAAAAAAAAAAAAAAAATAAGAGAAGAAAAAGGAAGAAACAAGATAACGTAAAAAAACTATTCTTAATTATCTAAGTAGTATTCTCATCTCAGGTAGACATATGGTGCACAATAATATAATCCTTATATTATAATTATTTTTAATATTATTATTTGGATTTTGGATAAAAGATTTTAAGATTTATATTTTTATTATTCTTATAATAGATTATCTGTAATCATTACCATACATATTCGCTGTATACTCCCTCCTTCACATAGATTACATACCTTGCCACACCATAGAAGAACAATGACGAGAATCAAACTCAAGCTGCACAATATTATTCGACGAGATCGTCACTTGGCGAAGAGTATACCTTTCGTCAAATTTCCTCAGTACTTGAACGACTGCCTCTGATAAGGCGGTGAAGTTTCCACTTCCATCCTTGGCGACTGTAACATTGGGCGTGAATTGAAGCGTGGCTGGAGTCTGGAGGAGCTTCCGGTCGCCGTGGGACACCCATGAAGGATTACTGTCCACGTACCGGCCGGGCTCCGCGGGCTCTGCTTCGAGAAGACGACGGCTGAAGCCGGTGGCTTGAATGAGATTGAGGAAGGAGGATATCTTCCCGGATATAGCCAGAGCATTGCTGGTGATGTCCATGGCGGAGTCCATCGCTGCCTGCATCTTAGACTTCAGCTCCCCTTCAGGGAAGCCGTCGATGCACGTCTGCTGGTCGGCCATCGTGCCGCCCAGCCAGTTCTTCAGCTCGTGGACTTTGTGGGGGAGCTGGTCCAGGTGGTGGGCATCGATGATCCCCAGCGTTTTCTCTAGGTCGTACAGTGCATATTGGTGAATTTCCTTGCAGTCCGCGATCGGCGCCCTTCTCCTTCAGATCGTCGGACTGGATCGAGTCAGAGATATTGAAGGCCTCGCCGACCCCGTCGACGACGGCTAAGACGGCAGCCCTGACGAGGTCCTTGGGCGCCGAGCTCTCGTTGACGTACTTCTTCAGGGTCGACTCGCAGGTGCTCTTATAGTTGGTCTGTGTACATATCGCCTGAATGGCCGAGGTGGTGCGGAACTGCGCCGTGGAGGCTGAGCCGCTGCCGGAAAGACTCGACTCGGCCGATTGGTTGGATTTGCACTGAACCGCGGCGACACCGACCACTTCAAGGATCAGCATGACGGAGGTGGTTGCGCCGGCCATCATAAGACGCTTCGTTTGCGTCTGCCGCTTTTCTTCCCTCCGACGCCCCGACATGGGAGAAGATCCCCGTAATGAAGACATTGTTACCACAAATCTCGGAGATCTCACGGATCTGCTTCCTTCCTCCGTCTCTGCTTTCCTCTGTGCTCGATGGCTTCATTGCGAGGCAATCGGATGAGATCTATAGCATTGCCGTCCGTTCTTCCTTGGAAAAGAAGAGGTTTGAGGTGTTCGTTCGGTTCGCTAAATTCAGTGGTCAATCCCCGTCTGATCCAATAGCTTGTAGATGATACGTTGCCCGTTTGCGATGCTCACTGCGTGCATGTCGACCATTAGGAAGGGCAAGACTTGGTGACGTATTTTACAGTTGATGCGTTGACTGGCATCTGATTGTGAGCTTCGACACTGAAGTGTTTGGGTTTCACATTATAACGTCGATCACTATATATAAACATCACAATGCTGCTCATGTCTCCTTAGAGCAGCCCGCCGGAATGAGGTACAGAGGTCGAAGACAACCAGGGGACTGCTGCAGTGAAGTTATACACGGTAAAGTTGAGAGCGTCCATGGAGTTCATCAAGCTGTAGCCAGGCCATTTGACCCGGCAGCTTGTATTGGCCCCGGGACCGTAGTTCGCGTACTCGCCGTAGTACAACGTGCTGAGCGCAAAGCTGCCGTTCCACTCCAGCCACCCCGCCGGATCCACCACGCCGTCGATGAACGACTGCATGTACACCGTCCGTGAGTACTCCTTCCACGGACGGCCGAGGAAGGTCCTGGCGAACCTCGGATCGGCCGCGAGGTCGGGCGCGGCGCTGACGGTGCAGTTATGGATGGAGATGCCGGTTGCCTGGTCCGGCATGGTCCGGCCCTGCGCCGTCACCACGTTGGACTGGCCCCGCAGCGGCCTGCGCGCGTAGATGTTGCAGTCCTGGAACACCGAGGCGGCGTTGCCGAAGATGAAGTCGACGGTGCCGTAGATGTCGCAGTCACGGTAGAACTGGCGGAGGATGTGCACGTAGAGCGTGTCCTGGTAGCCCAGGAAGCTGCAGCGGTAAAAGATGGAGAGGTCCCCGCTGTTCCGCACCGCCACCGCCTGGTACTTCCCCGGCCCCGCCGAGTTCTCGAAGGTGATGCCGACAGCTATGAAGCGCTCCGCGTTCACTGCTGCAATGCACACGGAAAGATTCCATCATCGCATCCTTTGCAGAAGACGCACGTCAGTAGCATCAAAAGGGTTCGGAGTTGCGTATGTTCTCACCGAATGTGGCAGAATTGAAGGTCGTCCATCTATCAGCCACGTTGTGGTTCGACGTGATTATGGTGCGGTTGATCCCCGATCCGATCAAGATCAGGTTCTTCTTGTTGATGGGAACGATCACGTTCTCGTGGTAAACGCCTTCGCTTATGTAGATAACGAAGTAGCCACCGTCGGCGGAGGTGTCGTTTGGGGCGGACAAGACGGCGTCTCCGACCGTTGTGAAGTTCCCGCTCCCATCTTTGGCCACCGTCACCGACTGTGATGCGTTCACCGGCACGATTTCGCGGTCCCCTTCAACAAGGATCCTCCCTATCGCCGGAAAACCTTTCGGCGGCGAACTTTGATCACCGGTAGTGCCTGCGAAAGAGGATCGTAAGGGGGAAAGGAATATTATATCCATCATGTCGCATGTGGAATCTGAGAGGGATAGATCCGCAGCGATTCTTGGCCTCAAGATGTCCATTGCGGCGGGCCCCGCCGTTGGCTCGCGTGACACGTGAGGACCGAAGCAAGTGGGGTCCCCACCCGTGGGTTTCATGCACGCTCGACCATGCACGTCGGCTACTTTTCCGTCCGCATGGTGGAAGTCAAGAAAGAGTTATCATGGCGGCATGTTAACCTCACCTGTCCTGGAGTCCGACCCGGCGTTCGTCCCGACCCCGGGGACGGCCCTGCGCCCCAACGCAGTGGTGACCAGGCCGAGCGACACGCCGTACAGCTGGGTCTGGTCCGCGAGGGCGCCCTGCAGCTCGGGGAATTCCCGGGACGCCTCCAGCCCGTCGTAGCACGTCTGCTGGTTCGTGACCACGGCGCTCATCAGCGCCCGAACCCGCCCCACCCCGGCCGCGTCCAGCATCCTCGCCCCCCGCCCTAGCTCCGCCTGCACCGCCGCCAAGTACTCGGCGTTGAGGCCCGCCAGCTCGCGGCAGTCCTCGAGGGCCCCGCCGCCCCCGACGGCGCGGTGGGCCCTGGCGCCACCGCTGGATCCGGAGAGGTAGCGGTCGAGAATGGTAGCAGTCCGGCGGGCCTGCTTCAGCGCCTGCTTGACTGAGTACCTGCCGTACTCGTACTGGTTCGACGGGAACCGCAACGGCGACAGGAGCGCGATACACAGCTTGGGATAGAAGGAGGACCTGCACGCCGCCGCGGGGGAGACGGAGGCGGGCGGTGCGGTCGCGGCAGCTAAAGGAAGAAGCAAGAAGACAAGAAGAACTCTGCTCGACAACATTGCGACACGTTTGTCGACCCAAACACAGTGAACTCCAATGCTCGACTGACTCGATAACAATTGAGATCAGAGATGGATACATATATACAAGTAGAGGAAAGAATCTATCCTCACGCGCACTGACGCGAGAGAATCGGCCTCTGCAAATGGTATGTCTCCATCCAATGATCAGCCGCCCATGACGTTCCATTCACCGACCACCAACGCTTCCACTAGTGGAATGTGGTTCACAAGTCGGAGAGTTTGGCTAGCGGAGGACGAGAGGGACATTAATCAAGTAAATTAAGTTGGTAGTGGGAGTGAGGTTTATGAGATAAGAGAAGGTGGTCGGTGTGGTGTTGATCATAATGGAAGAAGCAATAGCTGCAGCTTTGTGCAGTCTACTGCATCAGAACATGCAATTTGTGGTCAACACTTGTGATGCTCTCCAACTATGCTGCATGCGTTGAGTCATGCTGGGAGTGCGAGTGCATGTTCGAGGTTGTGACTTGTAACATCATCTGTTGCACGAGGTTACATGAGCTAAAAGAAAGAGTGGTGGGCATGCGGGCAGCACTACTGCCGAGTGCGTCATGAGGTCCAATGTGTTGTTATAGAGACCTGTGTTTTGTTTTGTTTTGTTTTGTTTATTTCTCGTGTAATAAATGAAAAAACACACATGAGGGTTTCATTTGTCAAAAGATGCTGCCTGGAAGATTCTAGAGAGAGGCTTCCAAGTGCAGCATAATTAGGCACTAGTTTTAGATAAGGAAGATCCAACCTCATTTGTATTATTATTATTATTATTATTATTATTATTATTATTATTATTATTATTATTATTATTATTATTGAGATATCCGAATTGATAAGAATATTAATATAATTATTTTTAAAAAAAAAATTAAATATATTTGTGTGAAATGAGCCTAATTAAGAGAAAATTGACATATATTACTAATAAATTCATCAAGCTCTTAGGTCAATTTTTTTTTTTGACCTACCTAACAATGAGTGAGCTTACTAGATAAGACCATAATAGTTAGATATCATTGTAACCTTAAGTTATGGAGCAACATCAAAAAAGCCAACACTTCTAAGCCCTTTGTGATGTGGAAATGATCCCAAAACATTCATTTAGCTTATCTGACATGATTGAACCTTTTCAACACTAATTAAAGTATGCTTGTTCTACATTTTCCATGAAAGAAAGATGAGACGGAGGTCAGATCCAGCTGGAGTGGATAATCAATTTGTTAATACATTTTTAGAGCCTAATTAAGTGTTAATGGGGAAGAGAGATGTGGGAGGGTGGTGAGAGAGCAGAAAGGCCGACGGTTCGTTGGTTCGTTGGTTCCACGGTTTTTTTTTTAATTAAAAATAATTTAAATAATAAAAAAATTATAATTATAATTTTAAGTTTTGATCATAATATCATTTTTGAAAATGGATGTATTTCAATACGTATAATAAGTCTGATAATATAATAAATTAATATAAAATTATCAAATTATCAATCACTATTATTGTTGGATGTCCCGATTATCTATTTGGTTGATACGTCGAATAAGTATCCATTATCTTTACGGATAAATGTTCATTTTTATTTATTTATTTTAATCAAATCGTCAATGTATACTTGGGCTCATATTCAAATAAGTTTCATCTCCTCCCACATTGAAAGTTTGCTTCACAATTACCTTTGATATAGAAATTACTATGTTTATCTTACAATCACTCCTAAAATTAAAAATATTATTACATGTGATGCCCATCATTTAAGAATTGAAAATTGTATATCTATAGTTTTATCACCAAACTTAAAAAAATGATTTATTAAAATTTAAGCTTGGAGTTCGATGATCCGTCGATTTCTTTTGTCTTTATAATAATAATAAATTTTTCCCTTATTAATTCTACTACTCTAACTAACTTGATCGATGGACTAAGAAGATTTGGAGTAGTTTGTTGTCTACCATAATTTGTACTATAAAAGTCATATAAGTTAATAATTAAGTTTTTATTTCACTCATTTAAGTTAATATCAACATCTAATTCTAAACTTTCATAAGCTATTTCTACAACAAGGTAAATAGGTGGAATTTTAGAAAATAATCGATGCATCTCATTTTTATTTTCATAATGGTAATGTTTAATTTATTATCATGTTCATATTCTTCTAAAGCTCCAAAAATATTAATTTAATATAACTAAAAATATATGAGTAACATCATAATAAACACTAGATGCTCCTGCGACGTGGCCCTCCTTTTAGCGCCAAAATATTAGACAACAGATATGTCGTGGCTGGTGAGTCAGCACAACTAGGTCCACGGGCCGATGTCGGGAGCTTTCTACAGGGTGATTCGGATGATGAGGTACCCGAGCTCTCAGGAAGGAGTGCTGGTTGGCGTTGGTCGGGATCGGGGCTGATTGGCGACTTCTTAGTGTCAGGCGAATCGCGCTCCCATGTCGAGTCCCTCATCGTTGATGAGTGGTCACCCTCCTACAAAAATGGCTTCCGTTGGGTGGTATCTAGCCGTGGTCCCTCTGACGAGCAAGTTAGTAACGAGAGAGATTACTTTTTTCCTTCTTTTTTTCTTGCCTCCCCCTGGACGGAGGCCAGCCAGGGGTTTTATTCTGTGGCGCGAGGGCTGATAGTGCGTCGATTCGACATCGCTGCTGCTGACCCCCGAGAGATGGGATGACCCTTTTGACCGACCGCCGTTCCGGGACGCACAGAGCGTCGTCAGACGACACCGCCCCAAGCTTCCGAGATGAGATGTATGACATATCTTCTTGGTACGAGCTCCTGAGACGAGACGGGTGACGTAGGGCTCCGATTTGACGTACAGTGTCAGTCGTGACATGTCCAAGCCGCCAAAATATATCATATCAAGTAACATCGTTAAAAACATTCCAAAATAACTTTTTATATTCAAAATTTATATAAGCAATTCATAAGTTGAATTCCATCAGGTAGGATCGTCCCTAATAAATCTTTTGAGCCTTTTACTATTTAGTTTGTAAAATTATGCCCACTCTTTCATTATTTGTGGATGACCCTACAAGGAGAAAAAAAAAATTCAAGAGATCTAAGACCTTCTTTTATATATAAATTCAAAACATGACATAAACATCTATTATGAAAAAAAAAACACCACACAAGGTTGGTTGACACACTTGTTATAATAGTTCAGGAATAGATAATAATATTTGTAGAAGCATTATCAAAATTAATTGAAAAAAATTATGAAACCAAATAATACTCTTCCAGCATAGTTTTTATCATTCTATCTATTTTGTTAGTATGTTGACCACTACAAATATCTATATAAATAGAAATTTGTCCGACAAAAGATCGAAGCAAAATTTATAAATCTATTTTTTTATATAAAAATTATGAAGGATACATGTAAGAGTAGAACAAGTAACACATCTTAGTAGTGAGATTTAAAGCATTTTAACAATAACCAACAAAATTAATTTTTCACCAAAACTACAAAAAAAGCGTTCGAAGGAAATAAATCTCGCTAATTCTTTACAATTTTTTTTCAATCAAAAATTGAAAAGTGGGATTAGTTAGGCACCCAAAAAATTTGAGTTAGGCTTTTTCTTTCTTTTTTTTTCCATCCTAAGCTTGTGTAGGGTATTTCTTCTTAATATTTTTTTGAAATATTCCATATTCACCTCCTTCTTTAAATTTGAAAATTTTATAGTAGTAGTTACAAATCACTTGGAACGAGTAATCGATATTTTGAACCTTCTTGAAATGAAGTTTAAGGATGTTTGATTTAATTGATTTTGATCGTCAAATCAACTTTTCTTTGACTTGACAATGGAGTGTTGGCACAACTAGGCTTTCGAAGTTCCCCTCAAGCGTAAATGTTGACGTTGGATGCATTGAGCTTCCACTCGCAATCGAAATTAGGAAAAGAGAGTTTATTATAAGGATGATTATAATAATTAAAGTCAAAAGAGATCTTATGAGAGTGCCATGAGTGTTTAATTAATCATAGGAGGAAGAATGAGAGGTTCGGGGGGTGTTTTTAGGATTTTTAGGTATTTTTTTTTCTTAAATTCACCCAAAAATAGCTAATATTTAGTTATTGAAAGAGAAAATTTTATCTCTTTTTTTTTATATATTTTTAATTATGAAATGATCAAAATATCTAAAAATATTTTTTTTATAGTTGTTAGGAGAGGCAATTTAAATTCATTTAGAATTATCAAAATATCTCTTTGATCTTTTTTTTTTTTAATTTCAGAATTATCAATTCAAATCTAAGATGGAGGAGGAAGAAGAAGAAGAAGAAGAAGAAGAAGAAGAAGAAGAAGAAGAAGAAGAAGAAGTGGAAAAATTATTTATGTCTATTAAATATTAAAATAAAATTAAAATAAAATTATAAATAATAAAGAGAGATTATAAATAGAAATATGCTATAAGTTCCAATTGCAATCATTCACAAAAATAATCTTTCATTTGTGGCACAAAAATAATCTCTGCAAAACATCAACACAAGTGTCCTTTCCAATAGCTGCCCTTTATGTCAGGATATTATTGATGCCCATAGTCTCTCCAATGTCTCTTCTCGTGAATGTCCAGCCTTCACAAGCTCAATCACGAGCCCAAAACGACACCCACAGTCTCTCCAATCTCTTCTCGTGAATGTTCACCCTCCACAAGCTCAATCATGAGCCCGAAAAGATTGGCACACCAAGTACGAGTCGATGTGGCCACACGTTCTTCTTGTGGGGTTGCAGTCACGGGAGAGAATCATCTGTTTGCCGGAGATGGACGCTTGCAGACCTTCTTCCTCTCTCCCCCTGTATCTCCTCTTCAGCTTCAGCTTCACCTTCATGGCCGCTTTGGGACTCTCCGACGACACCGATGCCATCTCCTCCACCTGCAACCACACACTCTACTTCGACGTGTGCATGTCCACGCTCACGTCCCGCCCAAGCAGCCGCCGCGCCGACGTGTACGGCCTCGCCGCCATCTCCCTCGACGTCGGCATCACGCATGCCAAGGCGACCATATCGTACGCCAAGAGCTTGAGCAAGCAGAAGGGCTTCGCCGGCGGCACGTACGCGTCCGTGTGCATCGCGGATTGCTTGGAGGAGTACAAGGAGGCGGTGCAGAGCCTCCGCGACTCCACCGGTGCTCTTCGGAGCGGGTCTTACGACACGGTCAACGCGCTGGTGTCGGGAGCCATGACGAATTCCGACACGTGCGAGAGCGCGTTCGGGGAGAAGCCGGGCCTGCAGTCGCCATTGACGGAGAGGAACGGCTACTTCTTCAAGCTCTGCAGCAACTCCATTGCCATCACCAACCTCCTTGCTTGAGGTCACTCTGCAATAGAGCAAATTTCCATCTATACTACTATTTTATGTTGTAATTTCTACAGACAGGATGTTGTTGAGGGTCATGAGACCTAAATAAATCTTGTAATGATCAAAATATTCAGGAGTTTTGCCTCAACTAAATCATGCATAATGAACATTGTAGCAAGCATTGGCCTGCATGAACAAGTTTATCAGATCAAATCAAAAGGATTAGGTCCACAAATCATTCCACTATTTTGTCCAATGGGGCCTTCTTTTTGGAGTTAAGAGGCATTATATTCTTTGTTGTTGCTATAGGAGCTTAACCAAATCCTTCAGCAAATTACAAGTCTCTTCTAAGTTTCAAAGACTTGGGACTTGCAAGGATGGCAAATTGGAGGTGGTTAACTTGAGCTTAGAACACACTAATCTTGTGTGGACACTGTACACTGAATCTGAACTCAAATTACAGTCAGTTCATGCAAGTATTTGGATGAACTCATCAACTCTTTTTCTGTTTCCTTCTCCACCAATTCTATGTTTTTCATATTAATTCTTATTAAGTTGGAACACTACTTATGATCAGTGGAGCCACAAGAATCAGGCTGATAATTTTGATGTTTGTTGATCAGATAGAAAATATTTCTACTGTGTAAAATGAAAGCCAGAAAACAATGCATGGCTTGTTCATTTAGTAAAAGATGATATGCTACTGCTAACATCACTTCTACTAACATAAATCATTTGTAGATTTCTCAAAGAAGCAGTGATTTCACATTGAATTCCTAGTGAGGTGATTCCTCAAGCAGAACAATTCATCTCCAGCTTAAGATTCCACAAGGAGCAGGGATGTGAACTTGAATCTTCTGCACATTTCAAATCCTTGTGGGGTAATTCTCAAGCACAAGCTTTCATTTCCAGGTTCAGATATCAGAAACAAGATGAATCCCTGAAACCCACACTTTTCTTAGCTCCATCTGAGTTTGCTCACCAAGAAACATGTAGAGAATTAAGAGGCCTTGCAATGACCCAAATCAATCAACCCCCACAACCTAATTCTGATGTGCTAACCCACAGCACATCTGAGTCCAAAAGTCTAAGCCATAGATTTCATGTTTCTGCAATGACTTCCTTGTCAGGGTTTCAACAGTTCAAGAATCAGGTAATTTGCATGCTTCCTCTTGTGAAAACAATCATCCTTCCTCTATATATATTGCTTGATTTCTTGAATTAACAGTTTCGGATCGGAGCCGATCACCTGAGATCTCTAACTACAGCATCACCAAGCTGTTCTTGAGGTAAGCATGATTACCTGCTTGATTCTTCATCAATCCATTTGCATGGACCAGACAAACTTGTTGATGTGTCATGAAAGGTAGTCTTGACCATGTTTTGGATTAGGAAGGTAAAAAGACAGTGGTCAACGATGAAAAGATGGATAGTAGCATAATAAGTATCATCTTGTCTCTTTCTCTGCTTCAGTCACAATGTTCTTATTTCCTGGATTAACAATGAAATGTCACCAGTAAATTGACAGTAGCATGATATATATCACATCATACCTTGCTCACAAAAGCCACCAGTCCATGATGTTCACGTAGAAAATTCCAGCTTCATTATTGAGCATTTGGGTAAGCTGAAAGAGAAGAAGGGTTTCATTTCCTGCATGGATTTGGGATCCTGAGGAATAGTCATCCTGTTGGTAGTCCATCACATGCATTCATTAATAATGAGCCAGTGGCCCAAAAGAGGAATCTGGACTGTAGTGATCGAATTACCTCAATGAGCAACATGTCCTTGCAACTTGGGAGATGATTGCTGGTGTTTTAGGTGGAGGCGATACATGTTTGTTAGAATGTCACTATGGATGGTGTAGCATCTGCTGCTCCACACACGCACCCCTGCAACACTTGCTTGGGTGCTTTTCCAGCCTCGCACAGAAGAGTGATCTCTTTCGAAGCCGGTGGTTGACATCGCATAACTCCATGATGTATCAGCACCTAAGAGGATGATTCCCCCAACAGGAGCACCAGCAAGGCAGCTTCACGGTAACCATCAAGGACCTCCGGGATGAGAAGAAGACACTCCACCAAGTGCCGACCCCGAGAATGATTCTAGAAAGACCGCTGACCTCTCTTTTCCTCCACGGAGAACCAAGACGGACAATCTGGGTTTAACACAAGCAACTCGAAGCTGATCAATCTTTACTATGATCAAAGGCAGGCAACCTAAGAACAGTCATTTCAGAATATCCCAAGGAAACTTCCATCTCGCTTGCCGTGTCAGTGATGCCAACATATGAGCAGAGCCCCAAACGAACATTAATATCGCGTTCTGCCTGTGTCCATCTTGCCCAGCTGGAACGGCAAGTGAGCAGAGTGGAGAAGGCCCATGGTGGTGGTGTCTTCCCCAACCTGTCTCGTTCAGCCATTGCTGCGGGTAAGGCAGCAATGAATGCTTGCACTGGAAATGTGATCATTGATGTGTTTAGATTAATATCACTTTTCGGTTGTCAGTGATATATTTGATGTTTGCATGAAGGGACGATTCACCTGACATGGTGAACGCTGACATGCACTGATGATGATGACAATCCGGGAATGGTAGAAACAGCTTGAGAGGGAGATGCATGGGAAGAGACGTCAGGCACTGTGGAGGCAACAGAGACTTAAGGCCACACCAAGATATCATCTTTTTTTCTTTTCTTGCATTGACTTTGAATTTTATACTTGTATGAGGAAAGAGAAAAGATATATTGATGAGAAAATAATCTCATTTTAAGTGTCTTTTAAGACTCCCATGCCAATTAACCAACGATAATAACTTATTGGGTCCCTTGAAAGCTTCCCCAAACCCACCACAAGAACAGTAGCATGTGGGATGAGTAATCAATATTATGAGATATGAGTCAATCTTCCTTATGCCCAATAAAAGTAACTCCATAGTGAAAGGATAGGAAACAATTTGATGAATCTTTCACTTTCTTAGTCTTAATCTATCACCTTCGTCCATTGACTGCATGTCAAAGTCAGTGAGACTTGTGAGTGACTACATTACACCTTTCTCTTCCGGCACAACGTTATATGGTTGTACCATCCCATGAGTTCCCCTCCCTCTCCATTCCTCAGCATCTCATCTGGCGTTCTCATACACAAACTCATCATCTCTCTCTGAAATGTTACCTGTTGGAATCATGAGCATGTATGAGAGAGCAATCTCGGGTGATGGCCGACACAAGAGAAAGGTCATTGCATGGGTGCTTGCAGTCTCTCTAGCAGTAGCTTTATCTGCTGCATTCTCTTTACGGACTACGAAGCACGCATCACATGAGCTCAAGCCCTTAGATACTGTCTCCAGAGCCGCTGCCACCACCACTGAGAGTGGTGTTGTCTCTGCCTGCATGTCCACCCGCTACCCGGACGCGTGCGAGGCGGCGCTCGCCTCCCTGGCGACGAGAGCAGGCGCGAAAGGACCCAAGGAGATGTTCCACGTCTCCGTGGAGTTCGCGAAGAGCAGGGCCCTGTTGGCCCGCGACATGGCCTACAACCTGACGCTGCCGTCGGCGCAAACGTCGACCTCGCGGTCGCCGTCCAGCGTCCACGACTGCCTTGAGCTTCTCGACATCACCTTGGACCAGCTCAACGATGTGCTGGAAGCGAAGAAGGGCGGGAGCTCGCACGACGCCCGGACGTGGCTCAGCGCGGCGCTGACGAACCAGGCGACGTGCTCGGAGAGCCTCCAGGCCGTCAAGGCCGAAGGCGGCGATTCCTTGAGCGCCCGAGTGCGGAGCTTGTCGCAGCACATCAGCAACTCGCTGGCGCTGCAGGGGAAGGTACAGGACGATGATGGCGTAGGTAGCGGCCGGAAGTTGTTATCCGACGGTTTTCCGGCGTGGTTGTCGGCCGCAGACCGGAGACTTCTGGAGGCGTTTCCCGATGAGATCCGAGCCAACGCGGTTGTGGCCAAGGACGGCAGCGGCACGCACACGACCATCAACGAGGCCATCACCTTCGTGTCCTTGGCCTCCTCCGGCGGCGGCGGCGGCAGGAAGGTGATATATGTGAAAGCTGGGACGTACGACGAGTACATCAACGTCCCGACAAAACAGAAGAACGTCATGTTGATGGGAGACGGAAAGGGCAAGTCGGTCATTGTCGGCAGCAGGAACGTCAACGACGGGTGGACGACGTACAAGTCCGCCACCGTTGGTACGCATGCACCTCCTTACCCTTGCCTTCTGTGACTGCAAGCGTTGAGTACGAGCTTGACACAACAAGAGAGTGTCAACGTTTCAGCTGCAATGGGGGCGGGCTTCATCGCCAAAGGCTTAACCATCATCAACAACTCCGGGCCAAGCAAGAACCAGGCGGTGGCCCTCCGGGTCGGCGCCGACAAGTCGGTGGTGTACCAGTGCTCCATCCAGGGCTACCAAGACACCCTCTACACCCACTCCAACCGCCAGTTCTACACCGAGACCGATATCTACGGCACCATCGACTTCATCTTCGGCAACTCCGCGGTGGTGCTGCAGAACTGCTACATCCAGCCGCGGAAGCCGGGCGGGACGCAGAAGAACTCGGTGACGGCACAGGGCCGGACCGACCCGAACCAGAACACCGGCATATCGATCCAGAAGTGCCGGATCCAGGGCTCTTCAGACTTGGGGAGCAGCACGCCCACGTATCTGGGTCGGCCATGGCAGAAGTACTCGAGGACGGTGGTGATGCAGAGCTACTTGGATGGTTCCATCGACGCTGCCGGGTGGGATAAATGGTCGGGGAGCTTCGCGTTGTCGACGCTGTACTACGGGGAGTACGAGAACACGGGCCCAGGGTCGTCGACGTCGGGCCGGGTCCGTTGGGCCGGAGTGCACCCGGCGCTCTCCTCCGGTGAGGCTTCCAAGTTCACAGTGTCAGAGTTCATTGTCGGAGACAATTGGTTGCCTGACACCGGTGTTACCTACACTGCAGGACTTTAATGTGGACCCTTAATAGGCTTCACCTGAGTGTGTTTGGGCCTGAAGAAAAGCCCTTTGTGACTCTCTTATAGGTTGTATAACATTGATCATTGGTATGTTGTGTTGACTATGATCTTCATATTCCATAAAATATATAATTATAAATTACATATTATTTACTATTTCAATAATAAAAATTATAAAAAAAAAGTATACCACTAATTTAATGAATTAATAATGTTGGCATGGGGAGTTTATAGGATTATTTAATAAACCTATTATTGTATGGTGTATGCCCAAAAGATGAGAAATGTTTTTAGTATATGAATATACAAATACTAGTCCACTTTTCTTTATCTAAAGGAATCAAAGGAGGGCTACCAATAATTTATGTTATCCTGTTGTTGTTGATTGAGAGATGCAATCCATCATTATTTTGAGTGGGGAGAACAGGTCATTTCTCATGCATCATTATTTCAGAACATAAACATTCAGTTCGTTGACTTTCATATAACATTAGAGATCGAGCATAATGATCTAAAAATTCACGTTAAAGGAATCCAAATCGGGGTTAATGATAAGTTCACTCGTTTGGACATAGAAATTTTGTACACAGAAACCAGCTTTGTATCCGCAGCATGAACAGCCTTTTTGTAGTTCATGACATGTTTACAGTGTCAAATCATAAGCAGCAGTCTTCATGCGAGATAAATCTCCAACTCGTCTTCATCATCATCGTCCTCAAGCTTCTACCACTGCTCGCGAACAATTTGACAGAAGTAAGGGTCTTCTTTGGCATAGCGAGGCTTCACTGCTTGAAGGAAGCTTGGGATCTGCACTTCTTTCTGCCTGTGGAAAGTTAGACAGAAGAATCAAGAATCTGATTCCTGAAACCGCGATACTAATAAGCCTATCTTCGGATCTACCTTTCTTGGTGTTCTTCCTCCTGCGGCGGTCTACTGTATCGTGGTCCTTCATCATATCCCTCGCAGATTACTTCTCCCTTTGCATCTTTATAGCAGATTATTCCCATCGCCTTGTCTTCATAAATCTAATAATAGAGACAAGTATTATACCCTCCAGAGCAATAATTCCATGATCATGAAGGGAGAGAGAAGAGAAGAGATCATACCTTGATATGCATGCAGGATCTGATTAAAGGAATTGATGCTTTGGGTGTGATTTGCTTGTTGGGAAGCATGGAAGCTCTCATGACTGCCTTCTTGGTCTGATCTCTTGGAATGATAATGTTAGGGGTTGAGCATCTCAGTGCCATAGAGATTGATCCTGAAGAGAGAGGAGGAGGAGTTGTTAGTTGGAACTTGCTACATACATACCATTGAACATTGAACATCGAATGGAAACCTAATGCAATCCCCATTAACCGTAAAGTCAATGCACTCTCTAACTCTCTGTTGGAGATGTGTCCTACATATTTAAGCTTTCCTTCAAAGCATGACACATGTAGTTATGTCACACTGTTAAAGATGAACTGACACAAACTAACAAAACCAAACCACATCAACTTCTCCATCTCATCAACATATCTTTTGTCTCTCCCTCTCTTGATTGATTACTCTTGAAAGAAGCGAGCATGGATGACACCAAAGTCCACCATTGTCATGTACATTTGCTTTCTCTCATTTTCCTCAAGTACATGATTGGTTGGATGGTCTATTCTGTCACCTCTTGCTGTTGTTAATATTATCCTCATCTAGTTGTATTCCAATCCACCTTGGCCTAACCTAAACTATGCCACAGTGGAATCACAAGCATGCACATGCAACATGATATCAGCACCTTGGCTTCTTGTAGGAAGATGTTGATGGGTTGTTGAGTCCACAAATGGAATCCATAAAACAATTTAAATTCTTGGTGTGGAACAAAAGCTACCTTGTGATGTTATGTTCTTAGTTTAGCACAAGCAATTGGTGGAACTCCACAGTGTCTTCATTGCTTGCAGGTGGAGAAAGTTAATCCTGCAAGTTGCTTAAATAATATAGCAGGAAGTAAAGAATGATCTCTTCTTGTTGCCTGGTGACTCACTCACCTTCAAATAATCTATCAAGAGAGAGCAAGAAACAAAGCTACTTTTAACTCCCATATGAAAATAGGCTGATTGTTTGCCTGCTTTAAGAAAACAAAAAAGTCTCATAACTTAGTCCACTTGGAATCAGAACATAGAAACAAAAATAAAAAAGAAAATTTGATGAAGAATTCCTTTTTCACGAAGGAGAAAAATGAAAGAAAAATTAACCGGCGATCATGTTTTACAGTGTTTTGTGGGGTTTTATCCTTAAAAACACTGTAAAGCTAGTTTAAAAGCACTGTATAGTTCTGGAGAAACTGTATATTGATGTCACTTTGTTTCAAAATATTCAAAAAATACTGTTTTGTTTCAAAATATTAAATCTTTACAGGTTACAAGTTAAATTACTAAAATGAAACCTTTACAATGTCTTTATGTTAATGTTATAGTATTTTCTAAATACAAATAAAAACATCATAAAAACTTCTTAAAAACACTATAATGGTATTTTTTTAATATTTTTTAGAATTTATGATGCAGATAATATCCTAGAGCATATGTGACCTGTACTGGAATTAAAGGCTTTATAATATTTTTATATTATCTTTATAGTCATCTAAATATCCAATTGAAAACACCGTAAAAGACTTTGAAAAAAAATATTATAATGACATCTTTTGATCGATGATACAAATGATATTATAGAGTAATTATGTATATGGTATGTATTGCAGCCACTCGGACTAGTCTATTGTATTATCATAAATCAATCTTTATATAAGGTGTTCGATGTATGTAATGTTTGTATATGTCTATATCTTTTGGTTTTATTCATACTTTGTAAGTACATAGAGGGCTTACAGTAGGCTTGATAATCTCATTTTGATTAATTTTTATGATCTTTTAATCCTATAAATGTAAGTTGTGTGCAGTCATCATAGAGATCAAACTACCCAAAAATAGATTATCCAACTAGGTATCTTGAAGTTTTTTTAGTTTCACAAAGTGGTATGATCCAACTAATATAAGACCATGGTGGTATATGACTAGATAAACCTTTAGGGTATTACTTAGGGTTAATTCGCTATCTTATTTAGTAGCAATGCTATTTGAGTATTTGTGGGGACTTATGATCACGACAGACCACCTTGGATCCTTTGTCATGTGATCATTCAAAATTTATAAAGTCTATATTTATAATTTATATTACCTATCAAGTGTTGAGTCAAAAATATAATATTTTTAACTGTCCTTATAATTTTTTGATATAATTAAAAATATATCATTAAAAATTAGATCGATATAGACATCGATATGTTTACGACTATAAAATATTTTTAAACTAATCTTATAGTATTTTTTATGAATAAAAACCTATATCATAGAAAATGGGTAAAAAAACATGTCAATTTTTGGAGAGGTATCTTTGAAATATTTAAAATAGGGGTGACTAATTGAAAAAAAAAATAAAAATAAGAGGTGGAAATACCCAGGTATTTTTCAAGAAAATCACCCAAAATTAATGATAACTTGACAAAGAAATAGCAGATCTCTTCAACACAAAAATGAAAGGAAACTTTTCTTTTGTTTTTTGAGAAGTGGAAACAATATTTTGTTGAGAAATATTAAGAGAAAACAATTAGATCAATTTTATTCATGGAATAAAAAGACTACTTGTTTGCTTTGACTTTTGTGGTTCATGTTTGAGTTGTATTCGCTGCATATTAACTTAACAGTGGTACTCAACCACTCCCATTATTGAACTTAGATTGCCCCAAGTTGTTACTCAACAATTCAAGTTGGAATACTAATTGGAGACTTTATAGTCATATGACCCAAACAAAACTAAGTGGCAAAAAGGTGTGCGTTGTGATTCCCGCGAACGTGATTGATGTGTGCGCGGTGTGAGTCCGTCACACGTAATCTCTTTGGTGACTACACGAATCCAATCATTTGTCATTCAAATTTATTGATTTCGATATACTGTCGGGGTCGGATTACAATTCACGTTAGGATTGTGTGACCTGAGAACGTGGGAGTCTGCAATAGGCCGGTAGACATGGGGCCCGCAAGTGGAACCCTGTAGCGTGGGTCCATGTTTTAACAGCCCAACAACAGACACACTCACCAAAGCCCAAATAAGTGAAGGGTCCTGTCACCGCTGGTCAACACAAGACAAACGCCACCTCGGCCGCTCGATAGAACGCCTCCTTCTCTTCCACCTCAGTCTTCCGCCCGTTCTAGGGTTTACGCGGGCCGCATTGCCGCTAGGGCTTCGGACGAGCTCCCAGGAGATGCTCCTCACTAGGTGGGTCCTTGTTCGATTTGGTTCGATGGTTGAAACACGTGGATTTTGTGGTTGGTGGAAGGACGGAGTATGACCGAGGCGTCAAGACTTTCTCCGCTGAGGGAAGGTTGTCTCAGGTGGAATGCGCCATCAAGGTGACATCTTTGTTCAATCTTACCTGAAAGTTTTGCTAAATACGTCGGTAGGAAGAAAAGGTCCATCTTTTAGGGGTTCGGAATGCTTCAAATTTTCAGTTGGGGTCGACTGCGATCGCACTGAAGACGAAAGAGTGCGTCGTGCTCGCAGTTGAGTAGCGCATCACTTCAGCTCTGTTGGCACGTTTTCACCTTTTCCTGTCGGTCTAACTAAAAGAATTGGAAGTCTCAAACAGGGACTCTTCTTCATTCTGAAAGTTCATATTACGTATGTTGCAAGCTAAGTTTGAACTCTTTGGTCTGGATCGGGATGCATCAACGAATTACCTATAAAAATGTAGAATCCATTGAAGAATAAGGAATGATAAAGCATTGTATGCCTGTGACATTTATGTGCCTATAAATCTGGTTTTGTGTGACTATATGTTCATGTACTAAGTGAATCCATATTTGCCAATGGCTGAGTGATAAAAGGTTGTCATGTGACACCTAAATCTTCACTCTACTGATGCTTGAATCCCAGTGGTAAAAACAGACGGTGCATTGAGCTCCAATAATAGTTAGATGACACCTCACAATGAATGAAACTATTGCAGCTAGGCTGCCATAGGATTAGTGGCATTGGTCACATTTACTTAAGTTGTGCTATTCAAGAAAAATATGAGGCTGTGCAAGTTCACCTATTGTTAGCAAGGTGCAATCAGCTTTTGTTAAAAGCATTTTCCTTACGATCTCTTGCAAATTTGATGATTGGGGAAATCTTTATCAGATACGTTTTTCTTGTATCCTGGGTGTCATTTAGAGAGGCCATATAACAACCAGTCAATTGGAGGTTGAGGGTGGAATTATCTGTGTCCTGCTGGTTGAGTTTTAGTAGAATTTGTGCTAGTCAAATATTTTCAGTGAGCTGCTTGATGAATGTGGTCCAATAGGAAGTGTCCTGTATCCAGATTGGGTTCTATGTGTTACCTTACTGTTATAAAATTAAAATTTGAAGCTTGTATGTAATCTTTGTATGTCTCTGTTCCTAGCTATTTGACTTTGTTTCACTACCTATTGCATTTACAGAAACCAAGCAGTCTAGAAAAGGTGATGGAGATTGACGAGCACATAAGATCTGCTGAGTGGTTTGATAGTGGATGCCTGCACTCTTGTTGAGCATGCACGTGTTGAAACCCAAGTGTTGTTCACATAACACTTTTTTGATAATAAAGTAGTTCATGTCTTAACTGCTCTTTACGAGACGTAACTAGTTGGCCGAATTTGTTTAGTTTAGGGATATCAACCACTACTCTCCGAGTTACTCTTAGGCTTTGCACAAACGGCAAATACAATTAAAATATTAAAATATATTAATACTGTTGAATTCAAACTTAACCTTATTTGAGACTCTGGTCTATTCCACTGTTCAATATTTGAGACAAGACCCTAATAGTTTTGGATTGCATAATCAAATAGTGTAAGCATAATGGTAGTATGTATATGTCGACAGTTTCTTTTCAAGTATAAGATGATTATGTATGCAAAAGTTCTTCAATCATGTTTTAGAGATTGCAGCACATTCTGAAGCATGTCATGAATGTCTTTTCATCAAAAAATGTCATCCATGAATCCACTGTTGTGTTAAATAAAACTGCATTATGTAATTGGGAACCATTACACAGTTGGAAAGGATTCGTTGGTCAACCTTGTTAGTGTGAAGGTGTTTCCCATTAATTCTGTCAATGAGAATGAAGTGTGTATGATTTTTTTTTTAATGCAATGAATCTGTGTTTTCATATATGAATAAATCAGTATTCAAGTCAATTACCACAATTTGCATTCCTACGTCTTCTGCTTGACCATTCACCACTTAAACTTTGTTGGTAAATGAAGCTGTTACCTTTATCTATAGCATCATGCTCCTCCTTCTTTTCTTTTTGCTTAAATAAGTAGCGCATGCAGATATTTCACTGATCCATCTGGCACATTTTTGGCAATGCAATGCAAAAGCTATAGGTTCTGGTTCTGAAGGAGCGGATAGTTGTTTGCAAGAGCAATATAACAAGGTAAGATTGTATGGTTATACTGCATGTCTTAGTGAATAAGGCCTAAATCAAGTCCACATAACTCAAATTTTTTATTACTAATGGGCGATATTACAAATTTTTGATACAGGACCTAACTCTTCAACTAGCTGAAACGACAGCTCTTTCCATACTGAAGCAAGTGATGAAAGAAAAAGTATGAAACAGAATAAATTTGCCTTTCTCTTTTGGCTGACTAAAATAATGCTGAAATAAAATTTATGCTGATTGTTCAGGTAACACCAAACAATGTTGATGTTGTGAAGGTGGCTCCTTTTTATACTATTCTCCTTCCGAGGTGGAAGCTGTCATCAATCGGCTCAGATACCTGACTTGATTCCCTTGTATTCCTTCATAGAAGGCATTATCTTAGACAAACATTTATTGTCTTCTGATCATTGTTTCGTTTACACTGCATTTTCTTCTGCTTTGGCCTACCGGATGTACTTATTTTTTCGTTGCCTTTATCATTCACAATTAATCATATTAGATGTTTATGTACACTAGAAAGTTAAATCTTCCTCATATGATCTGTTGTTTGTGGTCTAGGTAATATAATTGGATCTCTGATGAATTGGATTGTGCAACTACCTCAACGAATAGCCTTCCCATTGGTTGGGGCATTGTCGACTGGAATAGTTTGTATGGTAGCTTTGAGATGATCCAGCAATTCATGGAATTGCTGAAAAAGGAAGAAAAAGGTAAGTTTATTTTGAGCTTACTATCATCAATATAGATTTAAATATTTTGGGTCACTAAATCCTGATAATATATATTTATTATATCTGCATAATTTTCTGACAATATCGATATCTTCTCTACAGGAAGCATCCAAGCAATCAACATGTTAAGCTTGTTCTAGGTGATACCTTCCTAAATGCCATGATACATCTTCAACCCAATGGCTCTCCATTTTCTCTTCCCCTTTCTCCTTTTCTAGAGATCGTTTCTTTTCCATGCTGAGAACAACATCTCCAAAAGTGATACATTGCATTTGGATCAAATGCCTTCTCTCTCAGAATCAAAGTGCATTCAACAAAGGTTACATTCAAATCACTGTACATGGAAGAAAAATACCTGGGTTCTTATCTTCTCATATGGGTCAAACCCATGGTTGAATTCATTGTACTTGCAACGACAGGTTTGTAGTGGTCAAAAAGATCTTGTGCTCATATTCTTGAATTGTCTTTGAGATGGCAATTTCAATTCGAACTGTTGTGCACTACTCATGTTAGGGTCATGGATTGTATGGGTCAAACCCATGTTATGGTCATGCATCCAAGGTTGACTTCACTGTAGGATGGCAATTTCAATTTTACCTGCACTACTCTCGACCCGGTCCGATCGAACCAGGTTTGATCAATTACTTCCAGTAGTAATTTGTTTTCTATCTTGTAAATTTCAAAAGGAGAAAAATATATATGTATCGGTTTTTTTTTTTTTTTTGATTGATGAGGATATAATATCAATAAATATGATGTAGGGAGAGTGTAAAATGTTGAATTGGTGTGGCAAGGAATTTGACTTGCTCTCATTGATAGTTTGGGAAGGTTGGTTGGAGATGGGGCAAAGGATGCTACAATAAAGTTTGATCGATGTATCCCATGAACTAATTCTCGATTAAGTGTGGTTCAAATCTTATCTTTTTGTTATTATAAAAATTATTTAATTTTTAAAGGACATTTGAATCATTTTCATTGTAAGGTTGAAATAAAGTGTTGCTATTTTTATGATATTATCATATTTTTTATATTTTTGATTGAATATATAATTATATTTTATTTTTGATATGAGAATGATGAGACATCTCAGAGTAAAGAGTCGGATACTTTAATGTCACATGGTTGACATCTCGATGTTAAATGATTGACTTAACATCATATGGTCGACACATCGATATTAAATAGTCAATATCTTAACACTATGCGGTAGACATTTCAACATCATATGATTCATATATCATCATTATATGCTCAGCACCTAAGTATGAGATTAAGCAAGTTGAATATTATCACATCCCGAGTTCAATACACCACGAAATAGATCACGTTTTTTTATAACTTGTGCAAAGGGAAACGTGCTCGTTATAAAACGTTTTTTTAGACTAATAAATTCTTCATTATTGACTTAAGTTTTGGATGAATCTTACCGAAATTGTCGTAATGTAATTTTGTAGGTCTCGGGATAATTGAGTGAACGAGAATAAATCAATCAATGACATCATGATATAAAGATAAAAAGAAACTGGATGGTTCCAAATTAATATCGAATTCCGACAATCTCTTTAACTATTTTTAAAAATATTAAATATATGATCTAATGATAAAATTATCTAGACTTAGATTGATTAGATTTCTAATAACTATGCTATCAAGAGGCAAAGTATCAGTAAATTTGGAGCTCTCTCAATCAGATCTTCTCATCCTCTGAGTTCATTGTTTGTAGCAGAAACTTGAAAGTAAAATATCATTCAGAACAAGAAAACTGAAAAAAATTTCAGCAGGAGGGAATGCCTCATGTTCTGGAGGAAACAACCCAAGCATTGTCCAAATAGAGTAGATAATAGAGACATCGGAGACCCACTTGCATGAGGCTGAGACCATGAGCACAATGCACTTGGAGAGAGAAAAAAACAACCACAAGAGCTCACAGAGAAATGGGTCTTTGTAAGGATTGGAAGAGCAGTGGGAATCAGTAGGCCAACCAAAGACCTGTCCAATTAGCTTCTGAGACACCATTACCTACTTGCACTTGCAATTTATTGTGTGAGCTGATCAATCATCATCTTCATCACTGAGGGGCAGCTTCCTTCAATTAATTGACAGTGTTGCTGCTGCTGCAGTCTCAGCTCAGGGGCACCCAATACCAACATGGCTCCTCTATCTCTCTCTATGCTTTTCCTCACACCTAACACCTCTCTTTGTTTCACTCACAGGCAAGTTCTCATGGGTAGGTTTGTTAAAAAGGAGAGAGAGAGAGAGAGAGAGGTTGTGCTTCCAAGTTGGAGAAACTTTAAACAAGCACTCTTCAATTTGCAAATATACATATATATAATATTTATTATATGCCAAGTAAAGGAGAGGTCAATTAACTTTATATTTTAATAAAAATATCCTTAGAGATGGGGATGGGGATGGGTGGTTTTCACTCCAACTTTAGCTTGTGTGAGAAAAGATGTTGACATGGTGATGAGAAGATGGTGTAAGGTTTGGTTTATGATGATTCCACCATCAATTTGCATCATGTGCTTGTCTTTTCTGGGAGTCCTATTTTACTCTTTTCACCTCACCTGTTGAAGATTTTTTAAGATATTTCAAACATATTTATCTTATTAGATTTTTAATATAGATGCTGAAGATGAAATTTGATTAACAACAAACTTACCATCATCAATAAAATTTTTTACAAGCTAACCTATCTGATATTTTTATTATATTATATATATATATATATATATATATATATATATATATATCTTTCAATCATCATAAGTAAATTTACTACACCATTATACATCTTTATATTTATTTATATATTTTTGATAATCCAATTAATTGTTAATTTAACATTTTTGAATGGTATATATATATATATATATATATATATATATGTATATATGAAAAGGGATTTAAATAAATGCCTTTAAATAGTAAGCAAAACAAAATCAAAAATTAATTTTAATGCAGAATTATGGAACACTAATAGGAGAATTGTTTTGGTTAAAATGAAAATTCTTGATCATTTATTCTTAGGGATTTATTAACTAAATATGATCATTTATTTATTGAGTCAGAATCAATACCATCTCATTTAGTTGCAGTATGAAACTCCTCACCACACTACTAACTTAATTATTAGTCCAAATTTAGCAATTTTAGGTTATAATAAGTCATATCATTTCCCTTATTCTAGTGTTTTAAAGACAATTTTCTTTTAAAAATATGTAATTTATATTTTTCTCTAAATGAGATTTTTTATAAGAAAATAGCCTTTAGTTGACACCAAATAACATCCTATAGCCATTATAAATGTATTATTCTCACAATGATGGCATGACAGTGATCTTCTCAAGCTTTCTCCATGAAATATTATATTTGGCCATCACAATATGCTTATGTATTGGGAATTTTGGTCTCACCTACTCATGTATTATACTGTATTTTTAACTTGTTTTCATGGTTGATAATTTCTATTTCTATTTTATACTTCTTCCTTGTTTTTAGTCATTAATTCCAAATAATTTAATACTATATAATCTTTCTCTCTCTCTCTCTCTTCCTCTCTTAGAAGAAGGTTTGGCTGCTACTGCTCTCCCTGTTGTTCTAAAAAAGGAGCTCCTTTTTTGGAGTGCGTCGTCGAAAAAGGGAAGAAGAGTCGAGGGGAGTGTGAGGATCGAAGATGTGCGGAGGAGCGATCATTTCCGACCTCATTCCGGCAACGAGGTCGGCGCGGCGGGTCACCGCGGACTACCTGTGGCCGGATCTGAAGAAGGGGGGAGCCAGTGGGGCGAAGAAGAAGAGGAGGAGCGGCAATCGCCGGGCTGTGGAGGTGACCGAGGATGATTTCGAGGCCGACTTCCTGGAATTCGACTACGAGTCCATGGATTCCGAAGTGGAGGACGAGGTGGAGGATAAGCCGCTCGCTTTCGCCTCCAAAGGTATCCTTGCTCTGGGAGTTTTGTACGCTACGTTGATGAAAAATTGATTCTTTTTGCTTGTTCTTGTCGGAGAATGATACTAGGATTTGACGATTTTCCCATGTTCTAATTTCTCCACTATATCTATGATTTGATTTTTCTTTGATCTTGTTAGATCCCATCAGAAATATGGTCTTTCTCTCTTGTTTATCGATCATACTGTATTGAGATTTGAAGGCTATGCTTCTATTCGATCCTACTCTACATTTTGGAAGCTTCATAAGCCAAGATCGGATTTTTCACCTCGTCTCCATTTATCTTTTTTTTTTTTTTCTTCCGATCGTGACTTCAGATTTGAGAATCATTTTTGAACAGTAAAGATATTTTTTCCTTCTTTTTTGGAGACAACAATTGTCTTAATTGTTCCAATTTTCTCTTATTTTTCCACGGGGAAGAATAATGTATGAATGTACATATGTAATTATCTTTCAGTATTGTGGTCTGCGTTCTTCGTCGTATTCTTTCTATACAGTGAAGTTCATTGCTATAATTAGTAGTTGTATATGACTTCGTTAATGATTGCTAGCAGCATAGTTAATGGGCTTCCAGTTTTGCTTCTATTTTCCATTGCAAATTCTAGTGAAGTAAATTTGGTTGTTATTTTTCAAGTAATCGGCAGACTGAATCATCCATTAAGGCCATGCAAATATTGCTGATCATTCAATGCTAAAACATTGTGTTTCACACATGTTATCACTCATAAAAAAAGGTTGGTGATCGTCAAGGTTTCCATAAATTAATAGCTGGTATTCAGTATAAGAACTCTGAATCCTGCTTTTCTGCCTCGAATTATGTTGTGAACTTTATGTGATTTTTAAGAGATCAGCAGAATCATGTGTCGTGGATGTTCATGGATTCAATAACTTCTTATGTGAAAAAAATGAGATTTAAGCTTGTGGGATTCTGCTTTAAGTTGTACTTTAAACATATGTCAATTTGATCTATTTGTACTTGAGGCCTGTAAGAGACTCATGATTTGTTTGATCTGAGGAAAAACATGTTTACTTGCAATCTCATAGAAATGGTTTTTGCTGTTATGGATAAAATAAATGTTCGTTCTTACCAATTGACTGCCTAGGTTACATGGAGATGCCCCTCCTTAAACCTTCGTTCATTGAGCGTTCTTCTGGTTTCCAACCAGTTAATTCACTCTTCTTAATCCTGCAATTTGCTACTATTGTCCTGGATGCATTATTGATAATCAAGAACTATGAGTTTCACCTGGACAAAACTTGGATAATTATAATTTTGTTCTAGGAAAACTGGAAAACCAAAGGTGAGAATTAGTCATTCTTTGCTTGATCGATGTTTTAGGCTATTTGGTTACGGTTTTATGATCCTTAAAAGCTCATATTCGTCAATAAGTTAAGAAGATGGAGAAGTGTCCTTAAAAAGTCCTTGTGAAACTTATGATCCTTTGTTAGTCCTTCATCCCAATGTTTTCTACTTAACTCTCTTAATTTGTTATTTCTGCTGTGATTTCATATTCTTCATTAGATTTTAAGATGATAAGATAATTCGGGTCATCACCCAATCCTCATGGGGCCAAGTGGTCTAAATTTTCGTCCAAAATATTGTCGCACTAATTTGTTATCTGTATTCTATTATGCTGCAGCAGTCACTCTGAAATCTGTAGAATTCAATGGACCTGCAGCTAGGTCTACTAAAAGGAAGAGAAAGAATCAATACAGGGGAATCCGGCAGCGTCCTTGGGGAAAATGGGCAGCTGAAATTAGAGATCCTCGTAAGGGGGTTCGCGTCTGGCTTGGAACTTTCAACACTGCGGAAGAAGCTGCAAGAGCCTATGATACAGAGGCCCGTCGTATCCGTGGCAAGAAAGCCAAAGTGAACTTCCCTGATGAGGCACCACCAATTGTACAAAAGCGCCTCCTCAAATCAAATGTAGCCAAAGCACCTAAACTGAACCCATCAGAGAAGCTTAACTTCAGCCAATTTACAAATTACCTGAATGAACCAGATCAAGATTTCTACTCTGCTTTTGATTTCATCGATGATAAGGGACCCATCAAGCAATCCATAAACACATGTTCCTTCTCTGGGATGAAACCATCTCCACCTACTGATGGACCTGCAATTAACCTGTACTCTGACCAGGGAAGCAACTCTTTCGATTGTTCTGAATATGGCAGGGAAGGCGAGGCTAAAACTCCTGAGATCACATCGATTCTTACTCCAACCATGACTGAATCTGAAGAATCAGCATACTCTGAAGGTGCCCAGCCAAAGAAATTGCGAAACAATGCTGGAGAAATGGTGCCTGCTGAGAACTCTGCTGCTAATATTTCCCAGGAGCTAGCTGATTTTGAATCATACTTGAAATTTCTGCAAGTACCTTATCAGGAGGGGGGCTCCGATGAATCTATTGAGAGCCTTCTCGGTAATGATTTGACTCAGGATATGAACGGTGTGGATCTCTGGAGCTTTGATGACCTGTTTCCAATCACAGGCAGTGATTACTGAGGAACCACATCTTCTCACAACTGGTTCTGTAAACGAGATGCAAGCGTAAGTGTCTTACAGGAATACAAAATGTTTAAGCTATTCATTTCGTATATATCTCGTTTTTCTCTTCTTTGAAAGCAGTTGTCCCTCTTTTGTTTTCGTTCCAGGAATCAACGCTGACGACGATACGGAGAACCAGTTATGCTATATATGATCACTGATCGGAACTTTGGTTAATTCTATTATCCCCGGCGCTAAATATCTTATGTTATGCTGCCTCCTAAATGTTCCTGTTAAACACTGAGACTTGGTTATGCTTACTTGTCTGGTGGCTATGTGGAAAATGGAACAAATACTGCTTTATATCTATGTTTGTCATTGTTGCTCTTGGAGATGCTTGGACATGATGGTGCTTTTCTTGTGAAGTTAAACAGTCAATCCTTCAAGACTCTTGTTGCTATTTTGCTATGTTGGGTTTTTGTTCTTATGGATTGAGCTTGCATACCATAGGCTGTTGGGGAGCTGAAATCTGTTAGGCATTTAAGCTTTTACCTTATCCTTTTTCTTTTAGAAAACTGAATTTTTGTTAGAACATATGGTTATATCTGCTAAAATCCATCATAGTCTCTCTGTTGCTTCTGTCTAAATAATTTTCATTTCTTGCAAACTATATGGAGCTGAGGTAAAAAATTAGCAATTCATAAGGCTTAACTTTGTCTTTGTTCAACTAAATATACATGGTTTGTTTAGCATTTGAAGTGCTTCTATAATGTTGAGTGTTAGATCTGAATTGAGATATAGTAATAGGCACTTATATTACTTACTACACATAACTAGTCTTCTTTGTATATCATTTAATATTTTATTTTTATTTTTTTAAACTATTAGATGTGGCTATGCTTTAATCATTCAAAAACACATTAAAAAAATTACAAATATGAGGTCAAGAGGCACATTAAAGTTTCCTTTAGGGTTATATGTGCACTCTCCAAGGCAGACAATACACTATTCACCTCTCCAATAATATGTGATGCAAAGTTGCATTCATGCCTATAATTGGATAAGGCAAAGCTGAGAGATAATCTTCAGTATCACACCAAATATAGCTCATCTACAGCTCTTCCCTGTGTATAAGATACATGAAAAAGCTCTTTCAGATCATTTGTCCTTGAGAACAAAGAATAACATGATTGCAGAAGAGAGTTAGGGTTCAGAACAAGGAAACAATGTTTCCAATTTCCCTACTGCACTTGCAGAGATCAGCAATTATCTATGGGGCTTAAAAAGCCCTGACAATTGAAGAGTTAAGCTAATTAGATTTACAACCATTTTTCTTTTCTTTTAATTTAGATGTTTCTACTTCACCTCATGGGAAACGGGCCTTAATTAACGGGTGTAAATTGGGCCGGCCATTATTAGCCCACAAACCCGGTTTAGTTGGCCCATCCTAGATTTGCACGTCCTTTTTCGGAGTCAAAATTAGGGCTTTTTAGGAATGCCAATCTTCGAAAACAGGAATCTAACATTGCAAGATGTCAACTTTCTACATCTCCGAAGCGCTTAGAAGTCGTACGAGTGTCGGGACAACCCGACGTTCAAGCTATGTTCACCTCCACGGTTCTCGTCTTGGGCTCGGGCGGCGGAATCTTCCCCACGACGACGGTGAGCACACCGTTCTCGCACTTGGCTGTGATGCCCGAGGAGCTGGCGTCTTCCGGCAGCCGGAATTTCCTTAAAAACTTGACGGGCGCGCTCCTCTCCAGCAGCAGGTACCGGCACCCTTCCTCCTCCCCGTCGTTCCTCTTCCTCTTCCCGCTGCTCTTGATCACCAGAATCTTCTCGTCCTCCAGGGTCACCTGCACCCACGCGCGTCGTCAGCGAAATCGCCACCCCGCAGCTGGATCAAATCGTGGCGGACGAGTAGAAGAATACGTACTTGGATGTCGGACTTGGACAGGCCGGGGACGTCGATGACGAAGGTGTATTCCTTGTGGCTCTCGAGTATGTCGACGGGTGCGCTTCGGAGGCCCACCCCCTCCTCCCCGTTGCGGCCGCGGCCGTTGCCGCGGTGTGCGTCGTGCGGCCGCACGGCCGAGGCGGGGAAGCCGAGCTTCTCCAGCGTCTCCGGGAGGTGGAACAGGTGGCGTACCGCCGAGTCGAAGAGTGCAGAGTCGGCCGTCAGGCTCATCCTTCTTCCTCTGCGTGCGTGCGTGCGTGCGTGCGTGCCTACGAGCGCTTCCTGTTCGATGCTAGTCCTTGTAGGGCAGGGAAGAAGTGCCGATCCGTAATAAAAAGAGGGAAGAGGAAGGTTCCAGAGGTGATGAGGTGTCCTGCACCGGTGGATGATCCAGAAGAATCTGGAAGGGACTGGGCCTTATATTTTTGGCCTTTATCTGCGCTTCTCAAATTTTCTTTTATCATTTTTCTTGAAAATAAAAATAAGGTAAAAGATTATGATATTATTTTTTGATGACTGTCTAAACAAATATTTATATTCTTTGTATTTAACGATTGGTACCCCTTTTTGTTTTTGGAGTTTACTATTTAGAGTTTTTTTTTTCTATTCATAATTTATTTATTTATATATATATATTTTATAATCGCCATATGCACCCTATTATTATGGATTCTCCCTATTGTTCATGTAACTTACTAAATAGTTTACACTAGATTTAGAATATGACATCTTTTGAGTTAATATAATTATCTAGAATATATTATCTTTTAGATTATTATAGAATGTATAAAATTTTAAAAATATTAAATTATCATAATAATATTAAAAATTATTTCTCATCTCCTTCTTTTTGATATTTAGTTCATTCCATTTCATCATCTTTTTTTTTTTTTTTTATCATTTTACGATTAAAAGGAGGAGAAGAAAATGATGAATAAAAAAAGAAAGAAAAGAGGTTTCTAGATAAAGATTAAAATCTTTTTCTAATAATTAAATTATAAATTGACAATATATACATCTATTTAAAAGATATAACTTAGAAATATTCAAAGTTCTTGACATGAGAATATAAATAACAAAAAGGAGATTGCAAATAGTAATCTCGATTTGCAATCTCCTTATCTATTTTCAAATAATATCCATAATTTACAAATATTCAAAATACCCCTTAAAATTTTTTCATCAAATTTTTTTTGCTTTTTTCTTTTACCAATTTTAGATGATTACAATATTTTTATTTGGCTCATTTATAATATTTTTAATAATATTTATAGTATTTTTATTAAGATATTAAAAACACTGTAAACACTATTAAAAAACACTGTAAGTGATATTATATTATGTATTTTCGATTGTCATTAATCATAAACCATTATGATGGTTCGGTTGAGATTAAAAGTTCATTTAGATCATTTTCAGTAGTTTCAAGTAGGTTTTACAATGTTTTTATTGTGATGATTAATTTTTTTTATTTTTATTTTGATGATATTAATTTTAAATATTATAAATACCTATTTGATGATATATCAAGTGGTTTCTAGTGTATTTTGATTCTATTTAACTTATTTATAATATTTTTAATTAAATTTTATATTATTTTTATTATGACGATCAAAACACTATAATAAGTCAAAAATACTATAATGAGTCAAAAAAATATAATTAGAGGCAAAAAACTAAAATGAGAATACCAATTGAGAAATACCCAAAATATGGGTATTTTCTAGGATAATCACCATATTCTTTTATTTATTGATTAGCAAAAAAACAAAAAAGGCCTGCCTTCTACCATCATGTTTAATTAAGCACTTGATAGAATCAAATCCCACAAGTTGACAAACTCATGTGTCTACAACTCCCCCCTTTGCATTAGATTAATGTGACTGCTCCAAAAAGAAATGTTCTTTTCTGTTGTCTGAATCAGCTCAAAGTTAGATGATAACAGTACTCTTATTTCTTTCATTTACTTGTTCATGTCCGTCAAGTGTCAGGTGTCGATCCACAGATCAAACACCGTACAGGTTTCATGAGTTGTGTGATGTTGTGTTAGATTTCCAACACTCTGTGCCTCTAAAACCTTTGTTTTGTAGGAAGGGATGGAGTTGACAGGAACATTGCACCCTTTCCTGGGATGAGAGTTATTCTTAGCTATCGTGATGATATGTTATCTGCAATGACAAGTATTTATTGTTAGTGGTATAATTTGTTTTACGGATTCAAGACTTCAATAATGACAGCAAGAAAGATAAGGATTTGTGTCGTGTAGGTATGTTGTTGAGATGAGGCTCCATTATTCCCAGTGTTCATTCACTTCTTGTCGTCTGGAAGGTGGTGTATGCGCCATTGGTGGTCTCCGGTGGGCTCCTCATTCTTCCTCCTCCTCCTCCTCCTCCTCACTGCTTTAAAGTCTCACACCCATCCTATTAAACCTCCACCCAACGCCTCTCTCTCTCTCTCTCTCGTAGACAGACACTTGGAGATTTGGGTTAATGGCTAAGAGCGGCAATGGGAAGCTAGGCAAGCTGAGATGCATGATAAAGCGTTGGCATTCATCGAGCAGGATCACGAGCTCCGCGACCGGGGGGAGAGGCTGCGGCGGCCAGTCGTCGAGGCCGCAGGAGGACGAGGCGTGGCGGTCTGCGTCGTTCAACGGAGACGCAGTCCCGCCCGGGCTCCACGCTGTGTACGTCGGCAAGTCCCGGCGGCGGTACCTCGTCAGGTCCGACCTCGTCGACCACCCGCTCTTCCGCGTTCTGGTCGCGAGGACCGGAGGGTCAGTTGGCGGCACCACCGGCGCCGGGACGGTGGTGGGCTGTGAGGTGGTGCTCTTCGACCACCTTCTGTGGATGCTGGAGAACGCCGACCCCCCGCCGGACTCACTGGACGAGCTGGTGGACTTCTACTCCTGCTGAAGACACATTAGATTCAAAGCTAAATTATCAGATCTTGTTCATCTCCCAATCGCCTTAACAGAATAATTCTGACATCTTAGCGCAATCTGTTCCTGTTTGTGTGCTTATCAATCTCAGATTTGTAAGCTTCTTGCTCGACCAAGAACAGACGATGAATCCACAGGAGACTTCATGATCAGTACTCGAGACCTCATCTTTATCAGAAAAGAACAAAACGCATATATACTATTAGCTGTGAGATCACTTTTAAGGGCTGGCATTGCACTGATGCCGGAAGTGGGCTCGACCACAAGGAAAAGAACTACGAGACTAAACATCATGAACACATTCCTACTTAGGTTGTTGGTTTGCTTAGGAAAAGACCGGACATTGTTGCCACTTTATGCTGTCCTCCTTGAGGGTTAGGTTAGCCATTGTTGCTCCATCTTGTGCCTTTTTCTTCTTTGCACTGCAACCAATTCTACTAGACGGAGAAACACGATCTTTTCTAAATAATCCCGTCATCATGGGACCAAAATCTTTGGCTTGTTTTCCTTGATATCCACACGACCTATGCATCAAAAAGAAGCTCAAGAAGTCGGGCAAGCGAATGCACTGCAGATCGCCATGCATGCAATGTTGCAGATGCAGGTCCTGAGCATCCAAAAGGAAGCCAGACAGAGAAAGAGAGAGAGACAGAGAGAGAGAGCACATGGTTTGACGGTGCACGCAGTGGGTGTCTGAGGAGCACATGGTATGCTTCATGATTCTTTGGGTTTTCTGGTAAATAAAACAGGACAAAGATCCCTCGTGGGGGCTCCCAAATCCCTCCTATGGCCCTGATCAGATCTTTGTTGTCCTAATGGATAAATCCACGAGAGAGTGAGTATGGTCTCGGCCCCAAGAATTCTACAAATCATTGTTCAAACACAATGAGCTCGATGTTTATTTTTGTGCTGCTCGGCTCTATCTGTTGGGTCTTGATTGATTCGAAGTATCAATCGTATCATATGCCCTCCATTATACTTTAGGAAGTCTTGTTTATGCCGGAGTGCAATGTGTGTCTTCTGGACCTCAGATGACTATAACCTGTATGAAAAATCCATCGAAGAGTGTCTTCAAAGCTTTCGCTCGAGTATCGCTAGATGTTTTGGCCACGAGAATCCTGTTAGGGTGTTCTGTACGAGTTACCCACGGAAACACGACGGTCACATCGGTTGTCCGCTTGATTATGGCTCATCGAGTGTGAGGGGACTCATTGCCGACGACATGTCGATCATCGAGAGACGCATTGGGCAGGAAGGCCACGTCAGGAGCACCGAGCGTCGAGGGATGTATTGGCCGTCGAGGCTGCGTCGCGTATGAATTACCTTATTATGACGCATCAAATGCGAGAAAATAGTTTTGTTTAGGGAGTACGGATGGAAGAGATAATGTCGATTGCTTGAGAAGTCACAAGCATCCTCGACATCCATCAGACTTTGGGTTGTTTGTACGTGGAAGATGCGATGAACTTAGAATGTTGGGGCCGACGAGGCAGACTTGGAATATCGCGACAGTCATCTTAGAGATATGACACGCGGGTGATGGTGGAGGACGTGGATGAAGCTGTAAATGTGGCGCCGAACGAGGTCAAAGTTGGGGATGCAACATCGAGGGACAGCGGCGCATGGGTAGCGGCACCAGCGACGTTGGGTGGTACTGCACCGGTGGCTCAACGCAAGCCTTGTTGCTCACGGACGATGTCGCATGGAAGACATTCGGCGATTGGCCACGGCCAATGATGCAAGGCCCAGCAGCGGCTTCAAGCAACTAAAATGACAACGAAGGTGACGATAAGCTACAGCAGTAGTGGCAATGGTAGCTGCAGCACAAAGGCATGGAAGCGATGGGCAGTGTAGCGGAGCCATGGATGGTGAACAACGACATCAACAATAACAAGGGTAGGAATGGTATGGTCACGAGGAAGGAGAGGAGAATTCTAAAATAAAAAATATATATTCGAAGAATAATAATCGAGAATATAATAGAAAATCAATATAAGATTAATATGATTCGATAAATTACAATATATGCCTTCTAACATAAATTCTAAAGAATTTATATATTTTCTTTTACCTTCTTTAAAAATCCTACAGATAACTTTCTTTTAAGGCCTGAAAGAATAAAGAGGCTCTATAGAGTACTTAAACAAAAATCTAAAAATATAAAAGATATTTATAAAAGAATTAAATCATAATTTTTTTATATCTTCTTATTTCACTACAACTTCTTATATTAGGATTCTTTATCTCTTAAGACACTAGTTCCAAAAATCTTTAAATACTTATCGATTCAAATAATAACTTGTGAGTATTTTATCCACTTTTATGCCTTCTAAAAAGAGAATATTTTTACTTCTTACTCTTTCAATCTGTGTCACTCATCCTTATTGAATCTTTGATAACGGATCTCTTAGAATTTATATCGCTTAGAGAGGAGGAAGGGAGAATTTTAAAATAAAAATTATTTAGATATTAATAATCAAGAATATATTAAAAAGTTAGATGTGACATTAATGTAGTTTGATAACTCCTTATCTACGTCCATAGAGAAAAATCAAATTCTTCTTCGTGTGAATTCAAATTCTCTTATATATCTTCTCACATAAACTCTGAAAAATTTATCTTTTTTCTTTTACCCACTATAAAAGTCTTAGAATATAACTAAGCCCGGGAGGATAGCTCTCATTATAGGCCTTAAAATATAAACCCTTAAGAATTAGTGTTATAATATTTTTAATCAATTTTAAAATTTGATTGAGAAAATAATATATTTCAAAAACTCAATTGATCAAGTTAAAGTTACGAGTAAAAATAATAATACTAAATCATAAATAAAAGATAAATAAAATGAGGCAAATCGTAGTTTTGTTTTCTTACCTACATCTATTTCTAATTCCTCTTCCCTTGAGATTACCAACTTTCACAATTGATCTTCTTTTTAA
The DNA here is from genome assembly GCF_036884655.1 of Musa acuminata AAA Group. Lineage (NCBI taxonomy): Eukaryota > Viridiplantae > Streptophyta > Magnoliopsida > Zingiberales > Musaceae > Musa > Musa acuminata. The sequence goes on along the minus strand of NC_088345.1, from coordinate 47,123,036 downwards.
TGAGTGAAGATCCACTATTTTTTTTTTACAACTTTATTCTTTTTCAAACTTGGGAGATAATCCTTATATTAGTTTTTTTTATAAAAGATCTCTTACCTCCTACAACTTAGTATTATAACTAAACTCAAAATGAGGAGAACAAGACTTAAATCATGATAAAAAAATAAGAGCTTATAATATTTCACTATCTTAAAAATGAATGTTTCATCAACTAAGTCTAAGTGAGATATTTATAGACCCCAAAAGACTTCAAATATGGAGTCAAAATTTTAAATCATCAAAATTTCGAGATATAGGTGGTACTACCATTGACATTGAGCGATACTACTATCACAACTTTTGACATGAGCCATAAATCTAGACTTCGACGGTACTACCATCGTAAAATTTAAATTGAGTAATACCATCACTATCTTAGGTGGTACCATCATTGTCTTAAATGGTATTATCATCAATAGTATAACACTTTTTATGTTGTCAACTAACTCAAAATTTCGACCCATGCTTCATATAAGCCACTTATCTAGCTTTCTAACATGCCTAATTTTGACCCAAACCTTAGCCCAAAGGTTACTACAAGTTGAGGCTCAAAATTAGCTCGAAATTGACTCAAATTGACATAGAGCACTTTAATTTTAATCCAATAACTTTAATAAGTACAACATGAAGCTTTTATTATGACTTCATATCTTACGACTCGCTCCTTTAGACATATCGTCTTCTATGGGAAAATTTAGGGACAACATTATATGCGCATTAAAAGAACATAAAATAAAATCTTAGAATTTTAAAAAATGTGTTTATCGTCTTACAAAGATTGGTGCGTAAAAACCCACGAAACTGAAAACTACGCATACTATGGAGATTGTATTATCTAGGAAGATCGTATATCCCTGAATTCCTACATATCTGTGGGAGAGGATAAAAGAGGTCAAACATCCTTCTCTCTAATGATGATCCACACAATAGGAGCTATGAAGATGCTCCTCAGATAGTTGTTCAAATCTCTACACTTGTTATCTAACGAGAAGAAGGGGAGAGGAGAATATATGGTGACAACCAAGAAACCTTAACCTATAGCCCTATAGTTCTCTCCAATTTATAAAGGCTCTCTATCAACTTAACCATAATAGATCATACCATATTGGGTATTAGATCTTCATCAAACTACCAAAGCCTCTTAGATTAGTAGATCTCTATCTAATAGTCTCTCATTTACTTTTTTTGGATCTCATCCATATGATCCAATAATTCAGGAGCTTAACCCTTATCTAATAAGATAAGGGCTTTGACAGATATCTCATAACATTTACTCATCATAACACTTACTATATATATGTGACCTTCTAGGCCTAATATCGAGCTGATCATGACTCATACATGTTAGAACTCTTTCTAACTAAGTGAATTATCTCCATAAAAATTCACTCGACTTATTGACTGTGGATATACTAGGCTACTAAGCCATAGTCACCAAACGATACAAGGGAATCTAATCTTTTAAATCTATCTGTCCTTAGTTACCGTGTATTAGTCACTTATCTATATAATATCCCAAAGACTGTATACCGGGTATAGTGCTATCATGCCCATACGGTTTCTCCTTAAGTCTTACTATAATCGGATTCTTTCGGATAACTCTTTCTCTCTCAATTCGAATGACCATGGCTCGGGATTTGTTTGAGTAAGAATACATGGGATATTTATCTCATGACACCAAGAGTGGATGATCCTCTATCGATACTCAATAACCCTCGTAAGGTTGGTTGTTACTCTCGATAATCGACTGTATTATATTTGAAACTTCTATACCTATAAGTTTGATATCAAAGAGTTGAGTACTCATACAGGACATCTTCAGTATCTCTCAAGTCTAAGAAATGTGTACACCATTGGGACGACGAAATCGTTGTTTGACATTGAGATATAATTAACTATCCAGTATTCAGCGAGCGGATCAATCAATTAACTCATTCTCCAATGAGCACCTGCACTGTAGCCATAATATCCCCAAACGAGCAACTATGAGACCAGCCACCTCTATCATATGGACGGGTATACAACATACCAGTCTATCTGGTTATCTCGATGTCCCTCTCAAGTAACCTATGATCAGGATTATTAGAGTATGCATTTAAAGGTGAATCAGACTCATTATCATGATCTTATCACGATCCGATTCTCATTGCAAAAATATATGACATCACAATATATTTATACATACAATAAATAATATAAAATAATAAAATACTAAATAATATAATAAGCAAAAGGATAACATGTTATGTTATCACTCACGTGATTGGCTTGCTGGTATCTATAATTAGCATCTTCATCATGACATCTAATCTTCTATTATAATATTCGATCCTTCTTGTATGATGTTTGAACCTCTAGCACAAAGCTCATTCTTTAGCACATCGACCAATCCTCCAGCTCGATGTTAGCTCCTTCGATGATCCGAATATATAATAGATATATTTCTTGTATCATTCATCTCAAAAATATATTAGTCTAATAAATAGATTTCATTATCACAAATTTAAGATTCAACATCTTGATCCTTCTAAAACATTGTCTCTAAGAATCCGAAAATACTTATCAATATCAATAATAACAAATAATAATATTTTAATATGCAATGAAAATATTATGCAGCATAAGCAATAGTGACTTTGGGTGGTGTTGGCCCAATGAAAGATAATATTGGCCTCGAGCGACAATGGATAACAATGGTGTTGACTCTTCGTGGTGTAATGGAGGGTTGTAATGGCTTTGAGCGACAATATATAACAAAGGTAGTTGACGATGTAGCAATGGACAGTGGCAATAAGACAGAGACGACAACCACCTTAAGACCCACTTAGGCACTGGTTACCGACCTATATAACAAAGTTGAAATTGAGCTGAGCAATCTCACTTCCCGAACTAGATCTTCGACGATGTAATGCTCCTTTCTGATGCCTCAATGTCACTTGCAAAACTTGCATGTAGTTTCTGATATGATCATTCTGATACTTCGATGTGACCCAAAGGGAGATTTGAATAGTAATCGATGTTCATAAGATTAAAATCAAAAAATCTAATGAGAAGCAAGAATCTCGAAATGAAAAGTGAAAGTTTTGAGTAAACAATATCTAATGTATGACGTAGTGAGCTTTTTATAATGGGTTTAACTCGAAAAAAATATGATATGATATGAATAGAATATTTCTTTGATATTTAATATTAGGTTGATATTTACGTGGCCCAATTCTTGATCAAGGTTCATTTTTACTATGTTGCTACGTATCGAATGGACGAATATTTCTTATATAACACTGTATCTTAATATATCTCCTTAATTGGTCAAATTATATTCAACATAAAGTATTTATGTGAGATGGGATTTCAAGTGACATATGTGCTAAAGTTAAAATTATAAGAATAAATATAAAAAAAATAATATTATTTATAGAGACTTATTTATATGAATTTTTTTCCAAAAAAAAAAAAAAGGAAAACAAAACGTTTCATTTTCTCGCGTATGAATATGTCCGTTTTCTCCCGCCCCGGCTTTTACCCGTTAAGGGAGGCTTTCCGCCACCTCTCCCGCTCTCTCACAGCTACAGTGGCAATCCCGTAAATGTCACGGTGGAAGTGGGCGTCCAGAACGGGCCCCAACCACGGAACTTTCTGGAGAGGCGACAAAAATATCTTGTATTAACCGATCTGGACCGTCGGGACGCATCATGGACACCCATCCTACGGTGGGATCACGGTTCCACTCGAGGCTGGAAAAGATAAGGGTGGGGTGATAGTTACCGCGGGGGAGCCCTGCTGCCACTTTAAAGGGGGAGGAATGATCGAGAGGAACTCACCGATTTCCTGTGGGGGATTCGTGGAGGGCGTGCCGTGGGGGGTTCTCGAGGCTCTTGTAGTTACGTGTTGGAGATGTAATGGGTTGGTACTACTACGTTGTGTGAGTTCTTCGACTTGTTCTATCCAGGTTTGCGGCGGCGCGAGGAGGGGGATAGAGGCGGAATCTGCTTTTCGGTGGCGGTGGTTTTGCTGCAATGGCGGGCGACATGGATGCAAGCGGCGATTTCTACTCGGTGCTGGGTTTGAAGAAGGAGTGCTCCGAGGCGGAGCTCAGGAATGCGTACAAGAAGCTCGCTTTGGTATTGTGCTGAATCGAGAATCCCCACTCTTCGTCATGATCATCGTTGATCTCAGACCTCCATACATCAAAAGTCGGATCTTTGGAAGAACGGCAACTTTTGTCTATAATTATTCCTCTGAAGGCTTGGGGTTTTATGATCTTTCCTTTTGATCTCGATATCATTGATTCGTGGCGCAAGGAATCAATGCGACCTGCGCGTAATTCTTTTGCGTCACTCAACTCTGAAACCTTTTTCGTTTTGCTTCGTTACCTTCTTCTTGTTGGTCGAGTAGAACTTTTGGAATCGACGCGAACTCTTTGTTTCTACTGAAAACTGTCATCTTTTCCCTACTGTTCGCGACAGAAGTGGCATCCCGATAAGTGCTCGGCGTCGGGTAATGAGATTCGCATGAAGGAAGCGAAGCAGCAGTTCCAGGAGATCCAGAAAGCCTACTCTGGTTCGTTCCCCGTCTTTTCCTCCCGTCTGCACCCACCTTTTCCCTGATCTCTACAGACCATGTCATCAAATGATGACAAAGATACGAAGCTAGAGGTATCTGCTCCGTGATTCAGCAAAATCGTAGTCTGCTCGTTCCATACACACAAAAAAGAGGCATTTTTATGGGTTCCCGTTCTTCTGTCATGTTGAGGCACAGTTCTCTCCGACTCCAACAAGAGATTTCTGTACGATGTTGGAGCCTACGACAAAGACGACGACAAAGACGAAGAGGTAAACCAACTTTTACTTTGGTGCGATTCCTCGATTTTTTCCCTTGTTTCTCTCGATCACCCCTTTCGTCGCAGGGGATGGTGGAGTTTCTTGGGGAGATGGCGCAAATGATGAGGCAAACCAAACGCTGTGTAAGTCGCTTGTCTTTGAGTTGCTCTGAATTCATCTCATTTGTGCTTCTTCTCGTTTGAGGCGACGGGGCGTCGGTGCAGGGGAGCGGCCAGGAGAGCTTCGAGCAGCTGCAGCAGATGTTCGTGGAGATGTTCCACGACGATCTGGACGCGGGATTCTGCGGCCACTCCTCGGCCACCTCGGGCGCGGCGTCCTGCGGCAACAAACGGGACAACTCGGCGATGGACTCGGGCAAGCGGAAGCCGGACGAGTTGGACCCGGCCGCCATTGGGTTCTGCCTCGGGGTGAGTCGCCGAGTCCACTCTTCCCATCCCCACTCCTCCCAGGGATCTCCACGTACCTGCTGTTGCTGCGGGTCCCAAACTTGCAGAGAAAGTTCTCAGTACTTGTTCCTGCACCCTTGTGTCTCTCTCACATGTCCATTGAGTTCTTCATCTTCATCCATACAGCTATGCACTGGACTCACCCAAGCATTTCTTGGCTACTTGTCCTCCGAGTTCATCCTACCAACATTGTTATAGGTTACATTGAATTTGACATGCTACAGAAGTTGGCAGTTCATAGGATTAGGTCAATCTTTGTCACATACACATATGCAACATATAGCAATCAGTAACACAGAAAAAGGCACTTATACTGGTGTTGATGTGTTAGCAATGGCACACCAACATGGTGCTTTCATTGCATGTGGAAAGGCAAACATATCACACTCAATTCACTATGACATTCATGCATCATTGGTTTCCTATATGCATTTTGTGTGTTCACCATGCATTACTGTTTGAAATTTAGATATTTTCTTCAGAGCACTACTTGATGTAGAAAAAAGTGATTCATGACAGTCAGCATTTATTTGCCTACTAAGTTATTACCAGCCACTTGACATTGTTATTGATGTTGATTGCTTAGCTTGAGCAATCACCCTATTTAGTTTGACAGAAAGAGTGGTTCCTGCAGTAAGATTCTGAAGAAAGTGGATGTTGGTATCACATCATTTTGAGCATGTTTTTCGGTTGCCATCTTTTTCTGGAAATACACAAAGTAGCATGCCAGAAGAGGCAGTTCATCAGATGATATCTAGTTTCTGCCACATAATTTGACCTGGCAGGCTGATGATTTGTGGAGGTTGAGAATGATAGAGGCATGGCTTTACCAAGTCAGATCGGGACACATCTACTTTATAACTTCAAATATAGCAACTGGAATGAGGTGGCTTCTTTGAGAGAATAATTTTAAGATGTAGGATAATCTATAAGTTGCCATGCTTGAAGCAGATTCAGACAGCTAACTATGCTTGCCACCTTTTTAATCCTTCTATCTGAATGCCTTGCAACTTCTTCCATGTTTTGGATCAGCACTTCTGTATGGTATAATATTTTTATTAGTCACCTTCTGAATTTTAAATCTGCATTGGCAGACAAAGGATGCAGGGCAATCCTCAAAAGGAAGAGGCAGCAACAGCAAGAGAAGGAACAGAAGAAAGCAAAAGGCATCATCCAAGCATGACAATTCATCTCACAATGCTAAGGTCTCAGCTTAGAGTTCTAGAATTGCACCTGTATTTATTTCACTCTTCTGAGTGTTTCAGGTAAAACTTCCTACCCTGCAGTTCTTCAACCTTGCACTGTAGAAAATGATTACTAGTAGTAGTGGTAGGCTGGTAGACTGGAACTTGTAATTGTAGGATGGTCGGCATGGTCCTCTGCTCAATTTCATGTACTTCTTTTATTCAAATAAATTTCTCGATTGAAGACTTATCAAATGCTTCTTTACCAAGTTAAATTATAATTCAGCTAGGTTAGGATGACAATGACCACCATATATTAAGTTTTGCTACTAAAGGATTTGAATCCATTTGGTGACACACAGAAGAAACAGGCATTTATTCAATGAAACCAAACCCATAAGCAGACTTATCATAGTAACTTTACAATAGTAAAGCAACACTAAGCCACAAGAAACTTGTAAGAGACATCTATTTGGACAAATTTGGGAAAAAAGTTGAACAGGATGTGCTGAAAGCAAATTATATACTGAAAGGTAAACCAATGTGGACAGGTGCATTCACATAGCTAACTTATCAAAGATTTAAAGAACTCAGGACTTGTAGGTTGGCCTAATACAAACCCCTAAAAGTACATGAACAAAATAGAAGAAAGAAGGGGAGGGAACAAGAATACTATTATGTCCAGATTCAAGGTTCTTGCATTGACAATTCCAAATAAATGCAGTGTCTAAGCTTGTAAGTGGTTGCAATCCAACTTAGTGGTTCCCAAAAGGCAACAAGGGAAGCTTTTTCCCCTGTTGACAGGACAAGAGGTATCAGATACTCGAGTTGAGAGACATTGTTCTTTTGCATATACAACTAAATCGAAGAGATGATCCAGGTAAGATAAAAGAAAGACAATAAGGACCCAAGGGAAGTAACTGAGCCTCTGTCCCTTGCAGATATGTGCCTGTAGGTCTATAAGTTTCCTGTAGTGCAGAGATGCTATTAAATGAGACTAGAGCAAGTGGCACAGTTTAAAAGATCTAAGCTGTTTCACTTTTCTGACTTGATGTCCCTTTACAAGGTCTACCTTGTAGACATACCAAGATAGAGAATAAGCATTAGAGCAATTCTACATAGAGTGCATGAATCAATGCACTTATTTGTTTTTTTTTTGTTTTTTTTTTTCTGTTTGTTGGTATTATCTATATTTCTTGTCTATTTTTAACACCAAAAAATTGGTAAGCATGTGGGTGTATATGTGGGTATGTGTGTGTTCTTATTTACACTTGGGATTTCGGCTCGCTTAATTTTTTTTTATAGGAAGTTTTCTCTCTCTCTCTCTCTCTCTCTCTCTCTCTCTCTCTCTCTCAGCTTTGTTTTCTGCTTTTATTTGCTATTATTATCTTGCTTCATTACTTCAGAGGGCTTCCTCTTGTCGTGGTCTATATTAATTTGTTGCATTCTCTTGGATTTTCCATAAGGAAGTAGCTAGATTAGAGGGGTAACTAAGATCTCTGGCCCTCAAGTAATTGGGACATTATGGGTCATTGTTGTTGTTGTTGTTGTATTTCTTCTAATAGAAACCTCTGGTTAAATATGTTACAGTTGACATAAAATATTTTGTTGTCGTTTGTTAAGAAAATATGCAAATCGGGAATCCATAAGAAATAAAGGAACTCTTTTTCCTCTTTGGGTTGCATCCCTTATTTGATTTGGCTTCGAGTGATGATCTCAAAAAAAAAAAAAAAAAAAGAACTACTAGTGTATTACAATTTGGAATCAAATAGTAAGACATTTAAGCAATTTAGTTCCATGAACACAGTCATTTCTAGCTTAGCAGTCATGTCTACATTTAGAATAAGGAAAGTCTGAGTTATCAAAACAATAATCAATTTTGATGAAACACCAAAGATGGAGAATATAAGAATATTCATGTTAGTAAATAAAACAATCTCCTGCTGGGATGGGTGTCATCATTTTTATTCTTTTTTTGAGAACTATTTAGTTGTATAGAGTAGGTGAAAAAGAGATGCATACTGGAAATTCATTATGATGGCATATTTCTATAAATCTTGTTCACTGTTGGAAATGATTGGCCTCTCCTGTCAGAAGTTATTTTCCCCTTTTAAATAGCCTGTGCAAGCAATTCTACACATTCTAAGGGCAAAAAGTTAAAGCTGCAATAAGAGGAAATAGCACTTTTGGCAACTTGTCTATTCATGATGAGGATCCTAAGGGATGAAAAATCCAAAGCTCCCCATGTCACCTTGCCTTATCCACTTTGGAATATTCTGGATCTTCTTGTCTCTAGTTATATGATTGAAGTAGAAGGGCAGAAGAAGGAGAAAAGGAGTGAAAAAATAGGGTTCTTATGCCCCACATAACATGGCACACCCGAAATGGAAAATCCATGTTCATGAACTTGAGATAGATAAAATGAAAACCAATTGGATCATGTTCAGAACCTTCACTTTCAACTAGGGTTGTGGGAATCCATGGGCTCTATACAGAAGCTTCCTGTTCTTCCCTCCTTGTATGGAGATTAATTCCCAGAAAAATAGATTATGGAACCTACCATTAATAATAATTGTCTGTTTTTTTTATTCTAGTCAGATGGTCTTCTTGTTGAAGATAGGGAGGTGAGAAAGCTCCTCCACTTCAGATACTGATTGTCCTAACATAAGTTGGTTGACCTCTCCAATGTGTAACTTCAGTTGTTGGCATTCCTCTACTTTGAAGAATATTTTCTCTTCTTTTTAAGTTGTGTTTGGTACAATCAATCTCTTACAAATATGTAAGACTAAATTGCTTGTGCTTTGTCTTCAAAAAATTTCTCAGGCCAGCTACCAGAAGCTGAAATTAGATGCCTGTCACAATTAGAGTTATCAGTGGTGGTGACACTGATTTCATGAGTGACAACAAATGGATGTGGTGATGAGCTTTTATTTCCAGCTCCAGGTTTCTTATCCACTTAAGGTAGAATCAAACAGTTAAAATTCTCTCTTTTGGATGGAAGATTAAGCAGTTAGACTTGAAGCATCAATTGTCTATGTGAATTGTGATTTGTGAAAGCTTCTGATCTTCATGCAAAACCTAGAAAAAGTGATTCTTTTAGTATCTACTTCCAATATACATGCAGATCAATATTGTGAGATGGCTATATCATTTTTTGCTGATGCTTATTTTGCTTGTATGAACCAGAGATATCACAAGGGTCTTCCCAATAGAGAGACCACTTAAATCTGGTAGGCCTTGTGTAGCCTACTAATTCCAGAAGCATATCATCTTGACATCAATTGGCTCTCCCTCTCAGCTCCTTGTTTCAATAAATCATACACAAAATTGGTCCTCTGGTAATGAGTTCAATCAATCATGTTGAAAAATATTCTTTGAAAGTTTTTTTATTTTAGAAATATTTTATTCATCAATTTTTATAAATAAGAGTCACTAAGTATTGTCAAAATCCTAAACATTTTTCTCTTAAACTCATTTTTTTTAATTGAAGTGAATTATGTATATGCAATTTTACCCTTTTCTTATACATATTCTGCAAGTGCCTACTTATTAGGTATATGTGTTTAATGAATGCATTAACTTGAAAATAAAAAAGAAAGACCTACAGTTAGAGGTAAGCTGAGGTTTTTTTTTTTTAATTCCCAGTGGAAGGAAAGAGATATAGAATCCATTTTTTGTGTATAATTTTTACTTAAAAATAGAGGTAGAGGAACTACTAATGGAATCCATATTTTAGGGTAAGGAAAAGAATAGAAAATAGAAGGGAGGAAGCCAAATCAAACCCAAGCTGAGCCAGCCAATTTAAAGGGTTAATTTTGACCAATTTTGACCTTATTCAAAACAAACCCACTGCCGTCCTCGATAAATGCCAACCTCAGCTCCCTCCGATCTCCCAACACGAGAGCGCAAAAGTCTCTCCTTTCGGAGTCTCAAAACTCTTCTCGAGGGAGAAAGAAGGAGAGCAAAGCGAACCACATGGGTCTTCTCGACCAGCTGTGGGACGACACCATCGCCGGCCCCCCGCCCCTCCGCAAGCTCCGCAAGTACAACTCCTTCTCCTCCTCCTCCTCCTCCTCCTCCGCCGCCGCCGCCGCTACCGCTGCCGCTGCCGGCCAGGTCAGCCGCAGCATCACCATCCTCCGCACCCCGGCCTCCTCCCCCCGCTCCCCCTCCTCGCCGACCAGCGCCCCCGACTCCCCCGTCGCACGTGAGTTGTCTGTTACGTGGTTGTCGAAGGTCCAGTAACATGAAAAGTCCGTCTTTTGAACCGCTTCTTCTGCAGCTCCGGGGCCGAGAGGAGACTGGAAGAGGCTGCAGAGGAAGTCGGTGCCGGCGGCGGAGGGAATGCAGACGGTCGAGTCCAGGAACCCCACCGTCTACGACTGGTTCGTCCCTCTATACCCCTTTCGAAACATAAATTCTTTGCACAGGAAACCCTAATAATCCGTACATAAAAACTGCTATCTTTTTTTATGTGTAGTTTTCCACAGGAAACCCTAATTCATATTTTGCTCGTAATTATTCATTCATTTTGGCACAATTGGCGGCTGTAAACAACTTTGATCCAACTGTTACAGAAAGAAACTTGGATTGCAGGGTGGTGATAAGTTCCCTGGAGAAGTGACCCGAATCTGAAATGGAGGAGAGGAAATCAAAACATCAAATGATGCAAACAAACGAGTTGCAGTCAGCTTGTGTTTCTTCATCTGTACGTAGGATGTAGAATTGTGTAGCTGGAAATGAAGCTACCAAGGGAGAGAGGACAAGGATAGTAATGTAGCAAGTATTCATGTATTCTGACCATGTCACACTGGTTTTTTATTTTTATTTTTATTTTCCTTTTAATTCTTTTCCTATTGAAGACCTTCTCCCCATTTTTTTTATGTTATTTCCCATGTAAATTGGTTCATGAGTCTTTGCTCAATACAATGCAATGCAATGTATTGCATGTTATCCATATATGGCTAATATGGATATCCATATGTATCTTATCCGACCCGTCTAAAATGTGTTAATTATTTAATGATCAAATTTGAGCTAGAATCTTCTAGAAGGTCCTTTTAAACTATTTCCTTCATGTTATGTCAGAGTTGGTGAAACGAAGACATGTTAATATTTCTTCTTTTTATAGAGGGAGGAGGGCAAATTAGTCAGAGAGAATAGCATCGCTAAACACCGGACGCCAATCTCCATCCGCCGTTGCATGTTCTCAAACAGCTAGAATTAGCTGGACCCATTATCCAAATTACCCAAACTACCCTTTCTCGCCTGTGTAAAGCTCGATTTACCACTTTGCCCGAGCCCATCGTTTATGGTTCCTTCCGACATAGGGGCGTTCTCGTCTTCGAGGGCGGCGTTTACGCTCCACCGACCATAGCCGGTCGCACGCTTCGTGGCTCTGCTTACCGACTCGCGCCGACTCATGTTGACCGGCTCCTTAGAAGTGACACGCACCGATTCCCGTCGGTGACCGCCTCATCCCTGCAACTCACGAGCACCGTCAATCCGACGAGCTCTCGCTTTGAGATTCGTGCGCGATGCATCACGCGGAGTTTTTCTTTTTGTCTTAATCAAACGAAATTTATCAAGTCGGCCAATCAGAGACGTCGAATTGGCATTTGACGGTCGAATTGGTTCATGAGTTTTTTATTCGTTTTTACTATGTTTAACTTTTTATTTTGCCTCTCTTTCTCTCTCTCACGTCTGCTTGGTTTCTACCACGAATCCTAACCACTCTTCAGCGATGGAGCTTACCATCGCAAAAGCGTTTCCTTCTTGTGTTCGTTTTAAGAAGGTGAGAAGAAGTGGAACTATGGCAAGAAGAGGAAGAGGGTAATAAAGAGGAAAAGAAAAAGGGGATCGGGAGAGAGCGGCGCACCGGGGAGATGGTGAGGACGCCGCCATCAGGCTGCGGGGGCGTCCGGAAGTCGCGCCACCGGCGGATCGCCGACATCCTCGCGGAGGATGAGGACTCCAGCGATGAGTCGGTTTTCCACGGCTACGGCTACGGCGGTCGCCGCGGCGGCGGCGGCGGAATGCTGCCTGTTTTCCTCAACGACCAGAGCGATCTAGTGGAGGTGATGCTGGAGCTGGACGAGGAGTCGATGGTGGTGCGGAGTGTCACGCCGACATCCGCTGCAGCTGCTGCCGCGGCGGCGGCGGCTGCGGGGCGGGAGTCGTCCGCCAGCCTGAGCCGGAGCTCGTCGACGGCGTCGCGGATCCGGCGCAAGTTCTCGTGGCTGCTGTCGCCGACACCGCGGCGGACGCTGGCGGAGATGCTGGCTGCCGAGGAGTCGGCTTCGGCCTCGGGCTCCGGCCCGCTCCCGGCCCCCGCGACCGCCATGTCGTCGCGCGACGCCCGACGGATCCGTGCGCGGCTGGAGCGAACGCGGTCCGGGGCGCAGCGGGCCCTTAAGGGGCTCCGCTTCATCAGCCGGACGACGACGGCCACGGCGAACTTGGCCGAGCTCTGGGGCCGGGTGGAGGACCGTTTCGCCGTGCTTGCCAAGGATGGCTTGCTCTCCCGTGAGGACTTCGGCGAATGCATCGGTCCGTCCCTCTCTCTTTCACACACCCTCTTCTCGTCCCTTGTATTCGAATCAGGATCGAATAACCCCCAGATAGATGACAGATAACCGCTCTGGTTTCATCTCGATCTCACCTCCTCGCAGGAATGGTGGATTCGAAGGAGTTCGCGGTGGGCATATTCGACGCCCTGGCGAGAAGGCGGCGCCAAAACTTGGAGAGGATAACCAAAGAAGAGCTCTACGATTTCTGGGTCCAAATTTCCGATCAAAGCTTCGACGCCCGCCTCCAAATCTTCTTCGACATGTACGCAATTACCAGAGTGCCCTAAATTCTCTCTTTACTTGTAGTTCTTGAAATTTCGATCATTGATAGAAGCCTTTTCCTTACTACTTCCTGCGATTGTCCTGCGATAGGGTGGATACCAATGTGGATGGGAGGATAACGAGGCAGGAAGTACAGGAGGTGAGCTCACCCTGGCCTGTTCAATTACCGGTGTTGATTTTGGAGGTGTCAGTATGTTTACTTTCCATTTTGCTGGGGCACAGTTGATAATTCTGAGTTGTTCGGCCAACAAGCTGGCCAAGCTCAAAGAGCAGGCAGAGGAGTATGCGGCGCTCATCATGGAGGAGCTGGACCCCGAAAACCTTGGCTACATCGAGGTGAACACGACCGCTGTATTTTCTTGTTTAACTACGTGTCCAGCGCATGGCAGATGAAGCCTGCTCACTGCGGTCTGTTGCTCTGTTTTGGTTGACAGCTGTGGCAGCTGGAGGCGCTGCTGCTGCAGCGGGACACCTACATGAACTACAGCCGGCCGCTGAGCACGGCGAGCGCCGCGGCGTGGAGCCAGACCATCCCCGGCGGCGCGCCGAAGCCCCCGCGCCGCCCCTGGTTCAGCCCCCGGCGCGCCGCCACGAGGCTGCGGCTGGCGGCTCGGGAGAACTGGCAGCGGGCGTGGGTGGTGGCACTGTGGGTAGCCGCCATGGCGGGCCTGTTCGCCTGGAAGTTCACGCAGTACCGGCAGCGGACAGCGTTCCGGGTGATGGGCTACTGCCTCCCCACCGCCAAGGGCGCTGCCGAGACGCTCAAGCTCAACATGTCCCTCGTGCTACTTCCCGTCTGCCGGAACACCCTCACGTGGCTCCGCTCCACCCGCGCCCGACTCTTCGTCCCCTTCGACGACAACATCACCTTCCACAAGGTAGGTGGATCGAACGCTTTCACATTGTTTTGTCGCTGACGTTCCGATGCTTGACATCTTGCTTGCATGTTGCACCAAATTACATCGTGGTCAGTGAGTCCTCGGCCACTAGGCACTCTCTCCCTCGCCACTCGTTAATTACGTAGTGGTTGAGCTGTCTTCTTCTCGCGAAACTCGCACCTTTCTTATCGTGTTTGGTTTTGCGATGCCAACTGCAAGCTTCGTATTGGGCCTCCCATGGTAGCCGACGGTCCGCGTTGAGCGGATACGACGCACTGCCCAGTCCATCCTAAGTGGATCCCATGCGCTGCCCCTTCCAAGGCACCGGGGAAGGGCCTGCTGCAGCCTCCTCTTACTGCAGTGGGGCGTATACCTTGCCTCTGACGTGTCATGTTCCTCTTCGGCCAAGGTGTGTCAGCTGTTCTTAAGCAGACAGTGGATTGCTGTTGTCGTCGCTGGTGGGGGTCAGCCACGATCGACGTCACCAATCACCACAGTTTTTGTTCTTTTCGCCGAAGTTCATCGAAGATGGGTTTTTTCTTCGAACTCATATACCTTCCCAAAACTTAAAACACGGTTACTATTAATCTATAAGATGCTTCCAGGAGATGTATTCTTAAGTTTAAGCCACGTGGTTGACTCGTCCACATGCTGTGCGTATTTTATATGTACGTACGCAGGTTGATTAAAAGTTGTTAAGATTCTTTTACATTTATATGGTACCGAAAAGCAAAACTAAAGCATTGTTATACTCCCTAATCATTAAACTCGTTATTTGTTGATGTGTTGTTACAGATGATCGCGACGGCCATAGTGGTCGGGATACTGCTTCACGCCGGGAACCACCTGGCGTGCGACTTCCCGCGGCTGATCAACTCATCGCCGGCGCACTACGAGATGGTGGCGAGGTACTTCGGGCCAGAGAAGCCCACGTACAGGAGCCTGGTGGCCGGGGTGGAGGGGGTGACGGGGATCGCGATGGTGGCGCTGATGGCGGTGTCTTTCACCCTGGCGACTCACCGGTTCAGGAAGAACGGGGTGCGGCTGCCCTTCCCCCTGAACCGCCTCACCGGGTTCAACGCCTTCTGGTACTCCCACCACCTGCTCGCCGTCGTCTACCTCCTGCTGCTCATCCACGGCTACTTCGTGTTCCTCGTCCACAAGTGGTACCAACGAACGGTATGTGCCTCGGACTCTTTTTTTCTTTTTCTCAGTTCCATCGGCATTTGCCTGAAATATACACGACATATGGGACGCGATACGACGGGGGCGAGATGAGAAGGGTATGTTCTCCGACTTACGTTGCGGCATGCTGCCGTAGCGCAAATCACGGCAAGAAACATGTGCGGCGTCGGAGCTTAACACTAGTGGTTATTTGTCTATCGCACCGCTCGGGCCCCAAGTCGGGGCACGACTCTGGACGCCGCATTTGGGTTCGTGATTGCATTCATCCGATCTTTTCTCAAGATCTGACATTTTAAACCAGATTCATGGTGTTCGTCAGGTCTAACTCGATCATATAGTAAATGGGTCTACGTGTTTCTAGTGGGGCCACCCCCTATAGAGTCTGGGCGAGTGATGAGTTGCTCAAACTCAAACTCGGACCTAGATGTGAGTCGCGGTCATTGTGGGGCCCCAACACTAGGAATATGGATCGCCTCCGAGGAGAAATCAGGTGGGCCGACATGGGTAGGTCTTGAAGAGGGTAGGAAAAGCGTCGCCTCAGTATGGGACGTCCACTCAAAGCACATGTGATCGATCGGGACAAGACACGGAATAACACCACTTTCACGTCCCCATCGATTACCGTATACAAGCACCGAATACTGGCGGGCCCCGGTGGCTGTGGAGCAGACCGGAAGCTTCCACTGTCCGGATCCTCTCCAACTTCTAAGAAGAATCCAGATCCTCCAATTCCCCCCATCTCAACCACCAATTCCTCCTACCTCACATCTGGATGGTTAAGATCTGAGATGGAGTTCGAGTCGTCATCGAGGGTGGTTGGACGGGATCCCGTTCCAAATTGCCCTCCTAATGTTAGTTTGACCCCGCCCTTCACCACACAGAATTAACTCGATTAGTATATCAATCGAGTCTAGATTTTAGATCTTGACCGATCTCATCGGACTGACCGGTGCAACAATGTCAAATTTGATAGGACACATTTGATAAACAGTCACATCAATTAAATTTATCTGTTCATATGTATTTACAATTTAGTACCAGATAAAGCAGGTCTAAAGTTGCTTCTTTTTTTTCTTTTTTACCCTGAGATTATGGGGGTGTGTGTGTGTGTGTGTGTGTGTGTCAGAGACAGAGAGTCTTGCTGATGGATTTGACAACATGGTCCACCATCAAACTTATAATTGATGATGGAATATGTTGTGCCTAGGTTGAAACAGCTGATGTAAGGAATGCTTTTTTATTTTTAGTTTAGCGTCATGGAGGCTTGGAATTTGGCCCAACACCTCACATGGAAGGATAAGTATAGCTTTCAATTAAATAATCTGCTTCGAAGGTTAGGTAGCGATCACAAATAAGTTGGCTTCAACCTGAAGTCATGTTGACAGCTTGTGCTGATTGACTTGGAACTTGCAAGTGGTCATGGTATCATGCTATGTATTTAGGAAAGGAATCCAGATTGTTCCACTTGATATAATGTCGTCAAGAGTACTAGTTTAGTTCATATATGCCATGGTTGGTGATTGAAATATGCCCTAGGATTCGTTTGGTACGGAAGAAAATTGAACATAATGTCATATCCATCATGTTCAGGAGCCCATGAAGAATGCCGGTTATATCAGAATAATAGAAAGTTGCAATTAGTAAATGAAAATTTTGTATTCAGCGTTAAGAGCATAGTTAAGATAGATCACTAGTGTTGGTAAATAAACGAAAGTATTTTGGATTTATTATTTGATTATATATAAAATCAAGATGATCAGAGTGTAGATTTCATAAATTTTATGTGGTCATTGTTTGCCTTTCAGATCAAAAAATCAATTTTACAAGACAATTGTAGCTGGAATATTGTGACTTATTATTGTTATTAATTTGAACTTTAATCATTTTGAATGTACGGTTTCAATAGAGAAAACTTTTTGAGAAAAGGTTATCCATCATAGCCTTCATGACATTAGTGTATTATTATATTAATTGTTATACGCACCATCTTTGATGCAACTATACTACTTTATGCATGAGGAATTATTACTGCCAACTTGTGATTGAAAAGAAGCTTTCAGAAGCCTCCAATGTGTAAATTCTGATGAACATTAAATGGGTCCAGTTGAAACAGTGCAGACTTACTGGCCTAGAACACATTAATTTAAATTACATTGTCTTATTTATTCTGCTATATCATCGGGCAGTTCATGGTCCTGCATAGATTTAAGATTTCCGGATATGAACATGGACTTAGCGACATATGTAAGTGTGGAGTATTTATGAAGCTGGTAAGTGACAAAGTTATCTTCAACTGGTTTGGCTTTGATTGTCTTGTATTCTTTTTGTGTTTTGCATGTTCTGCCCATTTGTTTCCCTTCGTTGATGGTCAACCAGAGGTCGGTCCGTCACATGTTGGGTTGTCCACCACCATTTCTTTTTGGGAATTCCATGTACTGCATACCCTACCACGATGTCGAGGGTGGCAACTCTTAATCAATCTTTTAGATGACTGCTTGGCCCACTGTATGATCAATACCATTGTGCTGAAACTTGATTCCGTGGACCAGGATGAGATTTATTGATGAATCAAAAGACTAATCTTTTCATAAGCAAATCTTAGAAAGCCTAACATGTATGGAACTAATAACTGAAGTTTAATTGTGTTCCCAATGTACTGAAGTCAGTGACAACACTAGCATAAAAGTTCGAGTTGTACCCATATCAGTTACACTTGTTTAGATACTGTACTACTAGTTAGATATATTGATTGATCTAATTAATCATTGTTTATGTGGTGCTGTGGACAGACATGGATGTACATCTCTGTTCCATTGCTGCTCTATTTGGGTGAGCGAAATCTGAGAGCCTTTCGGTCCAAAGGTTACTCTGTCAAGATTTTAAAGGTACAAGTTCCCTTCAGCTGTGCATTATTCAGTTTGTGCTCTGTATATGGTCATAATGTTTCTTAAAATTTTTATCCTTTTCCTTATAAATGTTGAACTATTTTGCCAACTTCACAAGCATAACAAAATGAACAATGTTTATACATTGGAGAAATCTGAGAAATACCATAAAAAACCATGTCATATATTATACAACTTGTTTTGTGGTGATCTCACATGCAACTGTAAATGAGAAACTCCAAATATTCTTATGGTCTTCTCTTTATCTATTTTTACAACTTGCTTATCCTGTAAAATGCAATAATGAAGCTTGATGCGATGATTTGATAGCTCCCTATTGATCAACAACAACTGCTCTGTGCAGGTTTCTTTGCTACCTGGTGGTGTGTTGACTGTGACAATGTCCAAGCCACAAGGATTTCGTTATAGAAGCGGACAGTACATATTTTTGCAATGCCCTACCATCTCCCCGTTTGAATGGTTCATACCGAAGCTATCGTTACTGATTCTTTTGTTAGCTGAGTTCATGTCATACAGAAACCTCAACATTGTGCTTTTCATTCCAACAGGCATCCTTTCTCCATTACATCAGCTCCTGGTGACGAATATCTTAGTGTCCACATTCGAACAAGTGGTGACTGGACCCAGGAGCTTAAACGCATATTTATAGAAAACTACTTCTCTCCACACTCAACAGGGAAAGCCACATTTAATGAATCGGGCTCTTTGGAACAGAAAAGGTGATTTAATTTATATACTACAGCAAAGAACTCTTTAAGGCTGTTCATAAGAAAAAGAGCTCATGCTTGAATTCAATTATTGTGCAGCTTGCCTAGATTGTTTGTGGATGGTCCTTATGGTGCCCCAGCACAAGACTTCCGGAATTATGATGTTCTACTGCTGGTGGGGCTTGGCATAGGGGCAACACCTTTTATAAGCATTCTTAGGGACCTACTCAACAACATTAAGTTAGCCGATGAACTCATGGTAAAGCAATAGTACATGCTTGCTTCACTGAGGTATCTGTATTTTTGGATTTTTGGAATTTTTCTCTTATTTAAGGCCTTTTATTTAGGAACTGGCAATGGAAACTAGTAGGTCTGAAGTTAGCAGTACCAGCTTCAGCATCTCTACCACCAGTAGCAGCACCAAGAAGAGATCATACAGAACAAGCAGTGCTCATTTCTACTGGGTCACACGGGAAGCAGGATCCTTCGAGTGGTTCAAAGGAGTAATGAATGATGTGGCTGATATGGACAAGAAGGTTATCATTTGCCTATCTCTCTCTCTCTCTCTCCCCCCAATTTGTTGCATTCATTTGCATTGCTCATTCAAGATATTTTAAACAATGGAAGTAACAAAATGTTATTAACTTATTGGAACAGGGTATTATAGAGATGCATAATTACTTGACTAGTGTTTACGAGGAGCGTGATGCAAGGACCACTCTCCTCAAAATGGTGCAGGCTCTGAATCATGCTAAGCATGGAGTGGACATTGTCTCAGGCACTCGGGTAAGTATGCAGGAAACTTTCATCACAGCAGTGCACAGAAAAATATTTAATTGAGCAAGGAATTCTGAAAGATATTTAAGGAATTATAATGAACACTACTTGTTTCAGTCTGACAGTCACTACTTCTAGTTAAGCATCGAATTAAGTCGGAAACAATACTTAGTGGAGTACAGAGATGACACGATCATAGTAGATTTATTTGTGGGTGAAATTAGTTAGTATTGCATCTCTGCGATAATTTCTGTTTCATCAAACTTGATGATGATTGCAATTGTTGCCTTGTCAGGTGAGAACTCATTTTGCAAGACCAAATTGGAAAGAAGTATTCACCAAGTTAGCTTCCAAGCATCCCGGCGCGACAGTAGGTAATAACTTCACATACAAAAACTTTTTACCTTGTTCATGAGACTCTAATAACAAATTTAGTCTCTGTCATTCAGAGTAATGTGTTCATCAATTTTCCCACTTAGCATTCATCTACTGGTTGATGTAGGCGTATTCTACTGTGGAACACCAACACTGGCAAAAGAGCTGAGGAAATTATCGCATGAGATGAGCCACCGGACGTCAACACGCTTCCATTTCCACAAAGAGTACTTCTGATCACTGCATACGGTATAGCAATGGAATCAAAATTTTTGATATACAGTTCACAGAAGCCAATTACTATAATCCTCTTATAAGTGTATATAACCTGCATAATCAATCTACACAAGCAAATAGTCAACAGAGCACAAGTTGAGGAAGATAGAGATGGAAGCTATCTCCACTCATCGTTATTCATAATTTCATGTGTACAGTCTTAATAATTGCATTAATTAGCATATGTTACTTTTTTTTTTCTTCTTCCAGTTAAATTGAAGTTTATATGTGAGAGACTCTTAATATCATTAGGAGTCCTCTTAGATTTTTATTAAGGCATCATCCTTGTATACGACCTATATTTTTTTCCTCTGGTATCTTGTCTAATGAATTATGGAAAACTATCATATTCCAAATTATTTATTTCCTAAAACTTAGATTCAAATTGTTGTGTAAAAGAAGGCATCAAAGACAGGTTTTCTTGATCACTTTGTGTGGAATTCAATTTATTTCATGAGTAAAGAAAAGCAAAAAGGCTGGTCACACATCAGATGAGTTAAATCATGACACTTTGATGCCTTGTCCTGCTTTATTGTTGCTCGGCTTTCTTTAGAGCTTAAAGCCCAAAAGATGCTTCCTTTCAGTTGAAGCCATAAGGAATAATGTGTGTGGTGGCACTAACTGGTCCCAAAAGATGCTTCTTATCAGTACTTTTACTTGACATGAATGATGAGCAAAGATATCAATTTTTATCAGTGGTTTCTTTACAAGGAGAGGTTGTATGTTCTCATGGCTGGCATGAATGAAAGAGGAATGGTGACTGACATATGTCGGCTTTAATCATTCCCCATATCATAAAGAGACTTTTATCGAGGTTGTATTATTTTCACGGCTGACATAACAATAAAGAATTAGAAGTTAGCTCAATATGAGAGAGAGAGAGAGAGATCCTATGAATAGTTTTGCATTGTCAAAGATTAAAAGAGTCAAGTGATGACTCATATAACTTCCTAACCAATTTTAAAATCTCAACATGGCATCAGAATAAAGGATTTTAAGAGAATGGGCAAATCAAAAAAAAGAAGAAGAAGAAGATGAAGAAGAGCAAGAGCTATGGTAGGCCCACACACATGAATTGGCAAGATATTAAAATTTTTTCATGTGTGAAAAATATTTTAAAAAATACTTAAATAGTTCTAAAAAATAAAGTTAGGTTGACATGTATTAGGATTGACCCAAACTTAACATGATCAATTAACCTAATATACATATACATACATATATACAAATACATATACATATATATATACATATACATATATATACACACACACATATATATACATATATATATATATATATATATATATATATATATATATATATATATATATATATATATATATATAGAGAGAGAGAGAGAGAGAGAGAGAGAGAGAGAGAGAGATGCATATTGCACCTATTAAACAAGCAATCACGATTTGCAACGACTAAAAAAAAATGAAAGCACCATCACCACCACCATTCATGAGAAACACAACATACATGGATTATATTATGGAATGCAAAAACATCCACATCATACATAGTTTCAGTTGAAGAAGATAGAAAAGCCTTTTGAAGAAAACACCAAAGGTTTATTTCTATAGAAAAATTTGACAAGCCAGAACTATTACTTTCGGCATTATTCTTCTCCAAGCTGCGAAACAAATCAAGGCTGGCTGAATGAATATAATTGCTTTGTAACATATATCGGACAAACTAGTGAAATACAAGCCCTCGGAAAAGGAATACCCAAATGGCCTCAACAAACCCTATAAATCAAATCAAAGACAAGAATGTGACATGATCATGTATAATCTGCACAATCGACTGGCTATCTCGCATCATTAATATTTCACACAACATCACCTCTTGCTGCTACCTTCCTTTTTGCTTCTTGTCCAAGGATAGCCCCTGCAAAGAAAGTGCACTAGATGCACTCTTTCCTTCTAGCCTTTTTGAAGACATCAGTACCCTTGCCATACCCTTGCGTGCAACAGCCTTGCGTTCTGCCCTGCGGTTGAGCAGCTTCCGATCGAGACGCCAATATGCATAAGGCTCCAGCTTGTCCTTCTTCTTGACATCTCCACCAGCCCTTTTGCTGGTATACTCACTACCTGCGTAAACCCAACCAGAATCTGTTGTTTTACGACGCTTCTTCCGAGTCATTGCCAGAGAACTTGAAACAGAACGGTTGTCTGAATGGCTTCTGGTATCCAAATCATTTTCTGAAGACAAGCTCTTCTCCCTTTTAGGCTTGAAACTATCCTCACGGACAATGAGACGGCCATCAGCACCTATTTCTGGCTCATCGGTGGAGGTTTGCTTTCTTTTGAGATGGGTCACGGATCGCAGGGCTAATCTTGTCTTCTGCCGGTCTAGCAGGTCGAGTGGATCATCTTCGAATTGGTCGAGGAAATCTTCTGGCAAGCTCTTAGCTGCTTGGCGCTTTCGGATTGACCTACACATAAAAATATTCACCAGAATAGCATAGCGTTCAAACATGATAGTGAATAATTTTTTCCTACCGTAACCTCATTTAAAAAACTAGTCAACCCAACTGTCAAGCAAACACAAATACAATACCATATTCACTAAAAAATAGCAGATCTCATGAAATGAATGGCTCCTCATGGCCAAGAAAATTCTACTGTGCAGTCCTAAGTTATTCTCACAAGTAGCATGTTTTAGTGAATGTTTCCAATTGATGAAACTAGACATCATTCATACCTTACAGATAAAGACCGCATACTAGAACGAGCAAAAGCTTTAGTCTGTCGACCATAAGTTGTTTTGGCCACTGCCAGTTCTGCATCACTATCATCATCCATATCTTCGTCTCCAGATTCAGAAAAGATACGAGAATGATTCCATTTACTATGCCTGAAAATTTAAATAAAACAGAATCGGTATCAGAACATGCAACAAGGCAGTATTATCAGGCTACAGAAGAGGTAACTTTAACCATCTGAGTGAACTAGAGATGCAGCTTTTGCTCTGGTCAAGTCCACAACTTTGAGTGAACAGATTTGTGATTTCAAACGCATGACACGATGGTCCTCTTATCAACTTGTCAAACCTTTATTCTCATTGATCAAATTAAAGAAAAGGTATCACAAAGTTGTCTTTAGTGATTCTTTTCAACTTTCTCTTACTATGATTATAATAAATATTCCATTTATGGAACAAATATTAATTATAAGTCAATTAGAAGCATATGCAGCAAAGACAAACTCCTCATATTTGTGTGTCATCTTAATATTAGTTCACACACAAATAACTGAATAACCAGTGCCAACACCATCTAGTCATGGAAAAATGCAGCATCAGATCCTAATTGCAAAGATGGGGTGCTAACAGAAACTTGTTTGAAAATGTTCAACTAGATATCAGCTGGCACGGTACCATTCTGTATGACACAGATGAAGCTAAGGAAACAGGATAATAACTGTGTACCAAACATGAAATTCTAACAATTCATAAACTTAACTCAAGAGATATAGCTTGTGACCTGATTGCAGAACTGTCTGCTGGTATGATATGCCTCTTGGCCTTATTAATTAAAAAAACATGCCAATATGAAAGAACTGCCAGACAGCTTCAAGAGTCGGCCAAATTATCAAATTTATTTAGGCTTCTCAATTCTAAATTGCCTAGAATCTCAGTCCATTCTAATTTGGTAAAAAAACTATAACTGGCTCCAATGTGGATTCAGAAATATGTGCTCTGTCAGTGGTACTTCTATATCCTGATTATTTCTGCCTCTTGTCATCTCCATCTATTTCTATCTTAAATTGTCCCAAGAATTTCCTCCTCATATGACTACTATTTAAGAGGTTCATGCTGCATTCTGATTCTTTACTCATTTGATTTAAGTTACGATAACATTTCATCAACTACACAATTTCTCACAGATTTTCAAGGAAGCATAGGCTTCAAAATATTTTTTAAAGGAAAACCCTCCATAATCACTTAAGAGTCCATGACGATAGTTTTGTCAACAAGAATCATTTAGAAAAATATTATCTATGGTTAGCTACGAGAAATTTGTGACATTTTTCAAAATCGTGAAAATAAAAAGGCCTTGTCTATTTCAATCAGTAGGTTCATGAAAACATATATGATGAACTAATAATACCTACTCACAAGTTACAATTACCATGAAAAAACGTTATTAGTGTACATTACCTAGAGATGCTTGTTCGCGAAGCAAGAGATTCCCCATCCTCAGATTTGGCTTTTCGCTCCTTTCTCTCCTTGATCTATCATTAATACTAAGATCAATAATAAAATGCTTACAAAGTTCAACAAAAATTAAGGGACCTAAACAAGTGACCTTCCGAATATTGGTTAGTAGTTTCATGTGTTCTTCAGGCATAACTGCTCTCACAGCATCAAAACCACATTTTCTCACAAGCATTTCAAGCAGCAACTTGACCTGTGATAATATAAAAATAAGAAGAGGACAGTCTGAATGTGATTCGGATTCAATTTCCTAGATGTAACACTGATCCATTACAAAAATGAATTTGACTAAATCTGGATTTTCTCACATCCAACCTGATAAGCCTACTATACTAGCCCACTAATTTGGATAGGATCCACCTTTAAACATGCAACCAGATTTTTAGTGCCAAGTTACTAGTAGCAAAATACTAAAGTCACCTCTTATGTACAAACACAGACCAGTAAAGACCCTATAATTTTCATAATTTGGGAACCACACCATTATTTACATTAAAAAAATAGTTTAGTAAATGTATCAACCTTCTCAAGAAGATCATTGCCATATTTTTGACAAGTGACTCAATCAAGAAAGGATAGTTCTGAACTTCATCATGGTAACAAGATTTGCAGCAAGGATCAAGTTTTAACAGAAAACGAAAGAAGAATAATACCTTGGCCTTGAAATGATTATTGGTATCATCTTGCCTTTTAAAGAGTCCCTCCACAATCGTCTTTAAGTGCATCTGTATGCCATCATCGTCGGATTTCACCACCAATACCTTGATGAGACCTAAAATGGCCTGCAGTACGTAAAAAATAGGTCCGAGTACTAAACACCAAGTTTTCGCATGATCAAAAATTCGTGTAGTGTATAACGTGTACTTTGAAAATTTCACGGTTCTTTCTTTGCAGGAGAAGAAATACAGATGGCAGCAAGTTGTAAGCTGGACCAATGAGATCTGAGAATTCATATGCCAAACAAGCTAACCCTTTAACTGCAGCACTGATCATATGTGGTGTTTCACCAGCAAGACCGCCAGCTATCTGAAATGTAGCACAAGTTATTGATAAACCATAGAACCATCTTTGGGAGAATTAGAAAGAAAGCTACCAATGTTTAACTATCATCCACATTGATAATTCAAAATTTTCCAAAAGAAATAGATTGGTAAATGCTTGACGGTCAGGCAAGCTCTGATTACCAAGTTAAAAAATTGCAGAAGGTTTTCTTTTCTCCCTCCTCTTTCCTCATCTTCACAAGCATGACCAATTTCAACAAGCAAGTCATAAGCCTTGTTCCTTGTCTTTCTATTGACCTGCAGGATCAAAAAAATGTAGGGAGATTTGTTCGTTAATCAAATAATTTTTCACAAATTATAAAAAAAGGTTGTTACTGAAAAAGTAGAAGTTCCAAAAATACAACTAGCCAGGAAAGCGAAACAAAAAAAAAAACACAAAGTCAAACTCATGTACATAGATTTCTCGATTTTAAATTCCCTAAAGTGAGATGAAGCAACAAAATAGCAAGAAAAAAAAATCAGACCAGACCATCAAACCAGAAAAAAAGATGCACATACACATGACAGAAGGCTCTTGGTGAAGTTAGAAACTTACCATAGATTCCTCAAACAGCATGTGTTTGGACCGATCAAAATAAGTGCTCACAAGTATTGAATGAAATAATCATGGCCAAAAATTTTGGTTTACGTTTAAACCAACAGCTGGATGGAAACATTTCAGTGGATTTTGGTGGTTGAGTGTCGGTGTTGGCCACATCAAAAACAATATAACAGAAATTGGTAGAATTAAGGCAAAAAGATAACCAGATTTCAGAAACAAGAGCAACTACAAGGAACGTCATGAAAACAAATAACCAGATTTCAGAACCAAGAGGAACTATGAAAAACATAACATGATACTCAATATCCTTGTCACCATTACCACTGGAAGTTGACAATACTGGTGTGTGTAAAATATCCGGTGCTTCAGTACTCCAGAAAACAATGTCATCATATCGAATGTATCATACCAATTTTTCTATTCATCACTGCATAATTATTTCTAAAGGCGACGTCGCCTCGTTTTTCTTCACGCGTGGGAAGTAGTGATTTAAAAAGCGCTAGGCGCCAAAAGGTGTCAACGTCCAAAAAAAGCCCGAGGCGCTCGCCCGAGTGATGCAAGGCGCTAAAATATAAAAATATATAATATAATTAATAAATATAATTATTTATTAATTACTAGTATACAGTTAACAATATACTGTTAACAGTATACTATCGAGTCAATGTGAGAACAGTGTGAGTAAAAGTAAGACCGAGGCTGCTGAATAAGAGCAGCGGCAAGCAACAACAGTGGTAGCGGCAACGGTGAGCAGCAACAGCAATGGTGAGCAGCGATAGTGGTAACGGCAAGTAGCGACAGTGGCAACGACAACGGAGAGAGGCAGCGGCAGTAGAGAGAAAATGTCAGCGGCAAAATCACGAGCAATGTTAGGGTCGGGGAAGTCGCGAGTGGGATGCTGGGAGGCTGATATTGATGCTTTAGTTAGTTCAATTGAACCAACTAAAGCACCGGAGACCAAACCAGACCTAAAACGTTGGTTCGATTGCCTGGTTTAACACGGGCGCTCGCCCGAAGCACTCGACGCTTGGGCTCTGGTGAGCGCCCAAGCGGCGCCTCTTCAAAGCGTGCCTCCTGGACATGAAACAAGGCGCTCGGGCGAGGCAAGAATCGCGAGCAAGGTTAGTGTCGGGGAAGTCACGAGAGGGATGCTGGGAGGTTGATATCGATGGTTTAGTTGATTCGATTGAACCAACTAAAGCACCGGAGACCGAACCAGACCTAAAACGCTGGTTCGGTCGCCTGGTTTAACCCGAGAGCTTGCTCGAAGCGCTCGGCGCTTGGGCTCGAGCGAGCGCCCAGGCAACGCCTCTTTGAAGCACGCCTCCTGGACATGAAACAAGGTGCTTGGGCCTTGGCTTGCCTTGCCCGAGCGCCTATTGAAATCGCTAGGGAGAAGAAACCCTTTTCCCCATGCGCCAAAAAGGGCTACGAGGCAATCGCCCCTTTTTTTTACTTATATATATACATAAGGATTGAAATTTTGTACCGTACCGAAGTTTCGAGATTCGCTCGGTATGATACGGTACTGTATACCGAGCGGTATATTTCGATATACCGCTCGATATATATATATATATATATATATATATAAAATAAAAATCTTTTTTTGCGATGTCACCTCTCTTCTCCCCACGTGGGGTGACGTCGCCAAGGTAATGTGTCATGACCCGGGTCTGATGAGCCAACTAGCCAATAACTCCATTTTGATCCTTCAACCACGGACCAAAATGCTTAAGCGGGAGTTAACATAGTACACTCATCAGGCCCTTATAAGCTAATCATACACATTGCCCACTTCCGATGTGGGACTAATGGGATGTTACATAATGTCGCAGAGAAAACGAGGTGACGTCGCCTATATATATATATATATAAACCATTTTCGCCGCGATGTCACCTCTCTTCTGCCCGTGACACCGAGGACTCTTCTCCCACGCGGATGAGAAGTCGCTGAGAGACGAGGAGGGAGATCGATGATCTCCAGGTTCTCCTCTTCTTCTCCCTCTTCTTTCTTCCCCTTCTCCCTCTTCTTTCTTCTCTTCTTTCTTCTCCCTCGGTTCCCAATCGACAATACCGTCCGGTAGCGAGCGGTTCGTGTACCGGTTTGCTGACGAACCAATACGTATCGCTCGATATTATTCGAAATTAAAAATCTTATATATATATATATACTGAGCGGTATATCGAAATGTATGCTCGGTATATAGTACCGTACCATACCGAGCGAATCTTGAAACTTCGATACGGTACAAAATTTCAATCCTTGCCATGAACCTTCAATATCCAAGACTGACACCAATTTACAACCTCTAAGAAGGGCCGACAGAATGCTTGGTGATAGTGAGCATACCATTAGCCACTTAATGAACTAGGACATGATTCGTTTAATAGTTGGAAGTTCTTGGACAGTGGACACTGCTCATAAAATCATACTCTGATTCTTAAATTTAGTTAAACAGTACACAGAGGAAAAGAGGTCATGCTTGCATATACCACTTTTAATTAAAAAAACACCATGGATTTACCTCTTTCAATCCAAGTATTATTTCAGTGAGAAAAGAGCTGATGATGTTCCTCCTTTTATGATCAAATGAATCCTGTAAACAAAGTAATGGTACTTCTTTAAGTAGGCATCTTCAACTCATATTCTAAACAGAAACCAGTTGACAGCATCCACAAGAATCATCATGCATTTCTAATCAGTACGTGCAGCCCATAGAGAATACATCACAAACCTTGGACATTGAGACAATTAAAATGTATAAACAATCAAGTCTTTGACGATTAGCTGCAAAGTGGCAAGATGATAGTGACGCAATCATCAACTCAAGTAGTTCATCCAGATTATTCCAAAGATTGTGACCATGTTCCTGAAAAGTAAGCACATTGATATCAGCAAATAACAGCGAAAAGCAGATAGTAACCTGCCAAGTCCTACAATTTTCTAACAAACCTAAAAACACTAAAAGTATTACCATACCTTCAGTATGATTGAGAGGATTTTATATGCTTTTTTTTGTAAGATTCCTTCTTCATCCTACAATAAATAAGAACATATATAGAATCCCTAAAGTTTGAAAAGATTAAACAAAACAATTGCTAAAACTACCATGCACCTGTAAAGCAGGCTTAATAACACTGAATAAGAAATCAATTTCCTTAACACCTAGACCAGGAAGAAGTGAAACGGCCAATTCCAATAAGAGGGCCCTGCAATCAGGTAAGAGTGTTCAAGGTCCACTTAATACACAAGCTAATAAAGACACTAAAGAAAATTCAATGAAACGAGATAATTAACACCAAAAACCAGAAAGGTCAACAAAAAAAAAGAATGCAAACACAATAACCACCTTGCATGGGAAAGGGATGCTTCATTGGATGCACCATCTATTAGCATGGTACCAGAACCATTAGGCTGCTTAGCTTTAACAGCTTCCTGTGTAACCTTCAACAATTTATGCATGGCTCCCATAAAGACTTTCTTCACTACCTTGTTATCAGCTATATTTGCAAAATCATGGATGGTGGCCTTAGAAAAAAGAAAGAAAAGCTTGTGACTTAATTTTCCAACGCAACCAAAAGACAAGCAAAACAGTGAACTTCACTACAAAAAGAATCATTCTGAAAGTGGCAGATAATGCAGTCCTTTCACTTCAAAGTTGCAAATAAAAGGAGTTGGACTTAAAAGTGTCCTCAGATAAAGAGGGAAAATTGTTTGTGATAACATCAGGTCACTGTAGCACTCAGAGCAATTAGCATCTACAGCAACTTATAGATGCTAAAAAGCAGTGGAAACAAAGACTGCGATCATTCCAAACTTTATGAGATCACATCTAAAATATGCATAAAATTTATAGAATCTTGGGTTAGAACAATTGAAGGATGTTACCATAAGCAGTTAAAGGAAAAAAATATGAACAACTTCAAGAACCTGAACCAGATTAAACATTTGTTCTGAAGCAGCTAAATACCTGCAAGTAACCACCACTATCGTGCGAAGATGTCAGGAATGCCTCTGATAAAACTGAAAAAAATTCTGGAGCAAATGAGTGTATTGTCTTCAGATTTTCTACTGACTGCCTTCTACTATAATGATTCCTTATTTTACCATCGGGTACAGTAGATTTATCAGAGATTATGTCACTATTTTGACGAATCAAAATCTACAAAGTAGAAAACAATGAAAGTGAAATAAGAAGCTGAAGCAGTATATACTTTATTTAAGAAAGAACAGGGATTACAAAAATCAGAGTTGCAAAACATATACCTGTAGACTAGAGCATATTATCCCACGCAAGTCGGGTTCCTCACGTAGTGCATTGCACAACTCTTTCTGAATAGCATTAAAGCCACAGTCAATATCAATAGGGTAGTTGCAAAAGGCAGGCAACAAGGACCACAATGTGTATACGAGACCTTCAGTGCTCCTAGCTGAGAAAATCCATCCCTCTGTCTCAAGCTATTACACAATCAAGTGTCAGAATCCGTAAAAATTAATAATAATTAAGCAGGAAATGGTCAATTATTTTGTTTGGGGGGGAGGCCTACCTTAAGGGATTTTTGCTTTATGTGTTTAACCATCACCAATATGTGTTCCAAGAAAAAACTTAGACGAGCACCAACCACATGTTGCTTTAATATTGGAAGTAACCAAACATTAGCATCTGAGACATCTTCCACATCCAAGTTGAGTGGCAGGATGTGTAGAAATTTCTCAGGCCCCATTGCACTAATAGCTGACCCAAGACATTCATGAAGCTGCAAGTTAACAATGAATTAACTGAGAAACAAAAATGACAGATCACAAGCATCAATTTAGGCCAGCTTACCAATAATTCCAATTGAATAGAATAATCATTTCAATCCTTAAAAATATCTTGTGAAATTAACAAGAAAAAAGAAAAGCATTGCAAAGGAAAGTATCTATCTATCTCTAGTCCCATACAGACAAGAAGCCAACTACTACTAGACTAAGAATTTAACCTTCAGAATACAAATGACTTTAGCAACAAGCAAGGCTCTAAAATACTAAAAGATTAATTAGATAAACAAAAATCATGGATAAAATGAGAAATATCAAAAATTACTACAACAACAACAAAGCCATAAATTCTAACTGTTTGGGATCAGCTACATGGATCTTTTGTCACCAATTGAGATATGTAAAAAGCCATCATATGTTTAGTTAAGTTTAGAGTACTTTAATCTTTATTTATAATTTCAATGTTAATCCTTTTAGGTCTTCATCTATCTCTCCTTGTACCACTAATATTAATCATTTCACCTTTTCTAACTATCACAACAGTAGGTCTCCTAAACACATATTCATACCATCTTAAATGATTCTCCCTCATCTTATCAAAATCATAACTAATTATTCATGAATAAAAATATTTTTTTTTTCAATCTTTCATAATAACTCCACACATCCATCTCAACAACGTAAACTTTTTATATAAGTTGTTCTTAACTATCCAACACTTAGATCTATAAAGAATTATTGGTCTCACAAAGTCACAACTATCTTTTTATTTTTTCCTTTTAATATCAATGGTATCCAATGATCACATAAGATTCCTGACACCCCTGGCTATTTTAATCATCCTGTTTTTATTCTATGAATAATATATTTATCGATCTCTCCATCTTGTTGAATAATTGATCTAAGATACCTAAAGCTTTTACTTAAAAGAACTTATTGTCTATCCAACCTAACTATAATATCCTATCTATACCTAGTATTACTAAAATTGCATCTCATATATTTGGTTTGTCTACTTAATCTAAAACTTTTAATTTCTAAGGATTTGTCTCCATGGCTCAAGTTTATAATTAATTCCACTTAGGCTCTAATTAATTAACTATAATCTCCTATCTATTATGTAAATGACTTGTAAATTCATCCATTATCAATGTGAAAAGGTAAGGACCTAATGCGGATCCTTGATGTGATCATATGCTAATAGGAAACTCACTAAACACACTTTGTATAGTTATAACACTAGTAATTACATTATCATACATATTTTTAATACTATCAAGTATCAATATAATTAGTGGATACACCTTTCTTTTTTAAAACCCATCATAATAAATCTCTAAGAAATCTATCATAGGCTTTTTCTAAGTCAATAAAAATCATATATAAATCTTACTTTTTCTTCTAATACTTTTTCATTAATTGTTTGAATAAATAAATAGATTCCATAATTGATCTTCCATACATAAAACCAAATTGATTTCTAGATATATTTGTTTCAAACCTTATCCTAATTTTGATAACTTTTTTCTCAAAGCTTCATAATATGACTCATGTTTTAATTTCTCCAATAATTTAAACAATTTTGTATGCCATATTTTTTCTTGTAAATTGGTACTAAAAAACTCTTTCTTTATTTATCAGACATCTTTTTGAATTTCATAATTTTGTTAAATAAACTACTTAACTAAGCTACTCCCTTGTCCCTTTAACTTTTTCAGACATTAATAAGGACACTATAGGTCCCACACTCTTAGTTATTTTTATCTCCTTTAATGTGTCTTTTACTTCATTAACTTTAATTTTACCAACAAATCTATAATTATTAGATCTACCACTATTGTATATCATTAAAGCTAAGTCCTATGTGGAATATTCATTAAATAGTTTACAAAAAAATTCTTCATGTTTCCTTAATTTCGTTACTATTAATAAGTATTCTTTAATCCTCATCTTTAACGCATCTAATATTGTCTAAATCCTTATACTTTCTTTCCCTAACTTTAGCAATTCGATACATATCATTTTCACCATCTTTAGTATCTAATGTATTATAAAAATTATCATAAACTTTATATCTTGCCATACTAACCACTCTTTTAAGCTTCTTTTTGATATTCTTTATATCTTTTAAATTTCTCCTCATTTTTACAATCTTGCCAATGTTTAAAACATGATCTTTTAGAAATATTAAAAACTATTTAACTAAAATTTTCATTTAAGATAAGTAAATGAATGAAAGAATGAAGACTTAACCAACTAATGAGGCAACATATACATATATTTAACCACTTTAGTAAGTTAATTTTCACTCATATAATAATTTCATCAGTAAATCAGGAAACAAGAAAAAAAATAAATAATGATGATAATGCGCATATTATTTTGGAAATCCCTTTCTAATGAGGCTTAGAAGGGTAGGAAGCATGTTAATGTCAACTAACATAATTTAGCCAACATATAAAAATTATTTCCACCAAATAGGCATACTGAAAACAAAGATAAGACCATCTTCTATAACACATCTCACTTTAACAGCGATAATATCAAATTATTAAGAAAGTTAAAACCAGATATTCTGCAGATAAAACAGTCAAATGTTGTTTATGATGAATTCCTGAGGTTGAAAAACAAAAATTCACCTGCTTTCTAAATGAAAAGTCCTCATCTGATAAGTTTTGCATATCTGCAAGGCTTTTAACAGCTCCAGCCATTAGATAATATGAAGATTCACCTGAATATTTCACATCAAGACCAGCAGATAACAAAATAGTGAATCAGTACCAACATAGGGACCACAAAATTTTAAACAAAAATAGGCTATAGAAATACTATGTCCAACTGATTATATGTGGTTTTATCCAACTTTAGCAATTTACCAAATGATCCAACAAACAAAATTATATTAAGGAACTACAAACTATGATATAGATGAAAAACACCACAATATAAATTCAAACTTAAGTTTCAACATCTTCCTACACCAAGTACAGATAAATTGCACTATTTTTACCTTAGTGCAGTAATGAGCAAACTTTGGACCAAATCACAGAGATAACTATGGCTTCTAATGATAGCAAAGCATCCTTGTGTATCACGAAAAATGTTTGCAAACCTTAACGAGTCATTAAATGAGTTCACAAGGTTGGCACTAGAGGCCATGCACAGAGCTATGAGAGTTTCCATTGTGGTCCCACAATGTAATTCTCCGTCCAGAAATTCCAAGACTTGGGTAAGAATGCTTTACTATGTAACAATGCTTAGTGTGCTCTGTATGCACTGAGCTTTCTTTGATGCAGTAGTGCTTTATTATGTAACATACCAGCAAAACACAGTGTTATCTTTTTTTTTTTTGTAAAACAAATCACAGAAAATCTTAAATAAAGTATTTTTTATCAGCAAAATACAGTGTTTCTTGTTGTCTGCTTCAATTAATGGGGACTATAAGCGAAAGAATAAGACACAGCAAAATCACTTCAAGCATAAACCAATGTGCCTTGAATGCAGAATGTTTGGATGCTTGCATATTCAACCATATAAAATTAAGTATGTAAGTGACTCCACAGATTTGTCTTCTCCAATTTTCCAGCAAATTAAAAAGTGCCTCCCACCGATTGATTTTAATTCATAGAAGTAGATCTGATAACTTCATGGTACTATCAAGTATCAACATGAACTTCATGGGTTTCGTAGATTCAAGAAGTTATTCTTGTCTGAATTACATACATGGTCTGTCATCTTTTAAGTTAAAACAGATTTTATTTCTCTTGCACAGTGAAAAAATCACCTACTCCTGGATAAGTTTAGAAGATTTCCAATTAGAAACATGATCAGGATGTCATTGTCCATATTCTACATATACAATTACAAAATTACCATTGTCCTACCACTGGTGTTACAGATGTGTGTACCACAAATGTGCATAGAAAAACAATCAAATGAGATAATTGAAATGCAAAAACACCTCACCAAACCATTAGAAAGAAGGATCCAGACATCCTGTTCAAATTAGTTGGATATGGTCTATTAACACAATCATGTAAAAGTATGAATGCAGTCAACACATATCACCAGATGTGTCACAGACAAAAAAACAGTTGCGCATTCATGTATCCGTAACTGGGAATGAGTCTGGTAAAACCTCATGTCCATGATAATTCTCTATCAGCATGACATGATTAATGTCAGCACCCAAGCTTCATAGTTAATCACTCATAAAAATCATAATCTTATGTTAACAAACATGTTTATGTTTTAGACTGTTCTTCTTTAGATAAATGACACTAGTGACCCCCACAGCATTGCAATTATCAAACAAATTCAGCAACAAAGTTCTTTGTAAGCTTAACCAATCCAAAACTTTACCTAGTTGACTGAATGCTGTTGAAAGGACCTGGAATGACATGTCCCAAACAGCATTGTAGCGATAACCAAGGAAACCTTCAATGGTTGCACATATCTTCTCAATTACAGTAGGTCCAGACTTCCTTAGCTCTCCATCTGTAGTTTTGATTTGATCAACACCTTGCTCGATCAGGCTTTCATCAACGCAAGCACGTATTAAGCCCTTCAAGGCCTCTATAGCAGAAAACATGGCTTCCTCATGTTCACTGGCCAAAATATCTGTTACACAATAAAATTTGATAAAAGTTTATTTCTGTCCATTAAATTGTTTATCACAATTTTCAATTAAAAGCTGCAAAAGAAATACAAACCTCCAAGGGCATTAAATATAACAGGTAGTGTCACAATACATATTTGCTTGTTCAGATCATAAATCTTTCTTGTCCCGACATATAGCAAGCGTGCAGTTGATGCCATCTGGTCTGGTGACTTCTCATTATCAGAAACAGACAAAGCTAGTGAGCAAAATAAATTCTGTAATAATTCAGGAGAAAGTTCTACAGTTGGACTACTGCACAGAGCATGCAGAATCTCCATTATACACCTTGTCACAATCAACTGCTGCAGTTCCAACAATCTATTGCAGTATTTCAAAATTGTATTCATGTGTTTCGCTGCCATAAGGGGAAGACAATCCTTCATGGCATTGAAGATATATAGAACCTGCATAGCTCCTCTAGAACAATCAGAAGGAGAGGAATCTGCAGAAGATCCACCAGCAAGCAGTAGAAACCTCTCAAAGATGGCTGTGATATCTTCACTTGCCGGCATCAACACTGCCAGATTCTGAAAACTTCTTAGTACACCACTCAAACATGAGTGGCACTCCTTTCTCACCTGCAGTATGGCCCATTAACTATTATCCATGTACACCTCATATGAAGTATGCTTAAAAGGATAAATCACTGATCCTTTTGTACATAGGACCAGTTATCATGATATAATAAATTGATGATAGTTAGACACAAACAAAGACCATTACGCTTCACATTAAGGTTACACTATATAATTGACTGACATAGTCGATGACATGCACCAAAAAGGCATTGAAAAAGTAGAAGCACCATTATATGTACCATTCTTGTTGCTGTAAGATACCCAAGTTTCTCAAATGTTATTGGTTTATCGGTTTCATGTATATATACAATCCATAAAATTACTTACCCAGACTTCAAAAAATTAAGTTCCTCAAATGTCATTGGTTTACCGGTGTTACTTAAACATAATCCATAAAATTGCTTACTTAACTTCATTGGAAAAAAGATCACTTATTTATTCAATCTGTAGATAATACTGAACATACACTAAGTAAAAAGCATACGATATTCAACATGTAAATATTTACAGGTCTAGTTAGTTCTAAAGGAGGCAATGGATACAGAAATTGCATCCGGACAATTTAATTGTTACGACCAGTTTAAGCTCAAAAAATAACATCTCATGGAATATCAGTAACATTAGACGTGTATCTTGCAATTAAAAAGTTTTATCAAAATGAGAATGCTAGAATAAACAATAACACCTAATGAAGAAGTTGATGTTTTCATACAAGAATAAGCAGATGAGTAAGTAGGAAAACTGAACCCAATTATAGATTCGAAAGCAAGAAGAATGAAGGAGGGATAGAAAGCTTCCGAACTCCAGCTAAAGCAGCAAAATTTGCTCCGACAAGCTGAAAAGGAAAAAAAAAAAAAAGCTACCCAACTACCTTCGGTCGCTCATCCGTGACGAAACATAGAAGAACGCCATAGAGTGGCGACAAGGCCGACCAATCCGTCATGTCGCCAACCACAAGGAAATAAGATGCGCACCTCAACCCGGACCTCACACAACCAGGCGGTAGCGAATCGAAACCTAGGATTCGAACCAAGGTATCCGAGACCTCCGTCCACCTGCTACTGACGACGGAGCGGGGAACCCTGGGGAGCGCCAAGGCGAGGAAGAAGAGCAGAGAGGCCGCGGCGGGGTCGGAGCCGGAGGCGGGGTCGCGGGAGAGGCGGTCAAGAGAGGAAGCGGTGGCGCCGAAGTAGGCGACGGAAGTGAGGGGCAGTCCCTGGTCCTTGAGGGCCTGGGTCATGGCAGCCACGGTGGCGCAGAGGTGCTGGTGGTCCTCTCGGGCGGAGCTCTGGAAGCGAGCCAGGACGCCGGCGGCGATATCGTCTCCGTCGATATCGCCGCAACAGACGCCGGAGGCCGTATCGTCGTCGACGGCGACGAAGAGGAGATCGAATTCCATTGCCAAGGCTTCCATCGCCGCTTCGGCGAGAACACAGAGAGAGAGAGAGAGAGAGAGAGACGAGAGAGAAAAAATCGAGTTTTAGGGTTTATATGGGAAGGCGGCAGATTCCAACATTTGAGATCGGATGCTTTAAGATGCGTGTGATGCACTTGATGGTGGCTCAACTGTTAAAAACAATATCTTACGTAATATAACGAAAAAAACCGAAGAATAACACGTCATGCACGTGTTTTTTGAAACATCAAATAAACATTTAAAATTACAAGAAAACAAAATTTAATATAAATATATAAATAACGACATTGGAAAAAATAATTTGGTGGCATTTTTGTTAAAATAAAATTTTCACGGCATATAAAAATATGTTCTAAAAAAACAAGTAAAGCATGTTTCAAAAAAAATTAATTTTTTTATTCCTCAATAAATACTTTCATAAAATTCATTTTTTTATTGAAAAGATTTTGCTTGTAGGAGAGACATTGCACCAGTAAGAAAACTTAGCATTGACACCAAAAGAGAAATCATCCAAAAGTTTGTCACTTAAATTTTTGACTTCCAATAATGATTTTTTCAAAATATCTTATTAATTTTAAAAAAATATAAAAACTTCCATTAAATTTAGAAAAACTTGACAAAATTACCTATCTCCTCCACTTTACAAGAAAAGGAGAACTCATGTTTTCTATGCAAATTTATGGGCTTTGTGATTAAGGTTCCTACACTTTTGATATAAAGGAGGATATATGAAGCTTACCTGTCATATCTTTTACATTATAAACAATAGCTTTAAGGTGTCAAAACTCTAATACAAGTATTTACAAAATGAATGTTAGACAAGACATTAGTAGAAATCTAAATTTTTAACATGGTACATCATATCATAGGGATATATATATATATATATATATATATATATATATATATATATATATATAGAGAGAGAGAGAGAGAGAGAGAGAGAGAGAGAGAGAGAGAGAGAGAGAGAGAGGGGAGAACAACACTGCTTTCATTTCATTCGAACACATTGCATGACACGAAGCCAACACAGTTTGCTTAAAACCAAAAGGAAAATAGGTGTTTATATTTACACAAACACAAAGATATCAGCCGTCCGATTGTTTTGTCGGCACATGACCAACGGCGATCAACGGGTGGCGGCGACGCGGGTGATGAAATAGAGCGCATTGCTGGTGACATGCGACGCCTCCGTGACCTGGGCGACGACCGCGTCCCGGGTGCGGCCGGAGAGCCCGGTGATCTCGCGGAGGCACATGTCCTGGTCCGTCATGGCGGCGCTGGCCCACGTCTGGGCGTCGCCGAGCTGCGACCGGAGGGTGTTGGGGTTGAGGCGGGCCAGCTCTTTGGCGGCGCGCGCGAGCTGGTTGGCCGCGTCCGAGAGGAGGTTGGCGCAGTCGCGGAAAGTGGCGCGGTCGCTCGGGGGTTGGGGGAGGGTGAGGCGGCGGAGGTAAGCTGCCGCTCCGCGGGTGGTGGAGTGGGAGGCGGAGGTGGCGGCAAGCGCGAGGTCGGAGGGGGTGGACGGGGAGCTGGGGGCGAGCGTGCGGACGCAGACGGAGGGGTAGCTTGCTTGGGCGCAGGCGGAGGCGACGAGGGAGGATGGTGGTGTGGCGGCTGAGAAGCCAGAGACGAAGGTGAGGACAACGAGGAGGAGGAGGCGGAGAGGGAGCACGGTGAGCATTCTTCCTTTGGTCTGAGACTAGGAACGAAAGAGAAGATCGAAGCAGTCAGGCAGGTCGCGAATGACATCTATATGCACTCTGTGAAATGTCATCAAGATTCGTGCAACACGCGGCTCTCTCATGGAGTCGTAACCCTAACGAAGCCAGTTATCATCATAAGATTCTTCGTGCTATGCAAGTCAACTACGTCGAATGAATACTCATAACTCTCAAAGCTATCGAAAACCCTGAACACGTTCCCCCATCGTCTACAATCTCAAGAAAAGCCGGTCAATCTGCATGGAGAATCCACTGCAGTGTTCAGTGAGATAGCGATGATATGCTCCCACGGTTTACTAGAAAACTGGGCACCAAAGAACACCATCGGAATGATAGATTCTGAGAAGATAAACCACATGAGATTACTGTGGAAGGGATAGTGACAAAAGAAGAACCGAACCGATAGAGAAACTGGAAGCTGTACCGAAGACGAGCACTTGTTTGCTCTGCTAGTTGATTCAGAAGATTAGGTTAGCACTTCTTGGAAGCTTCACAACGACATTAATGGTGGCTTGTTTAATGGGAGGAATCTTGGTGTGACACAGAGTTACTTGCTCGAGGTCTCGGGGCGGGGGAGGGGCTACAGCTAAGGGGTATCGTGGCTCCAAAACAGCACTCTTCTCAGGTCTCCCAGTCTTATCTTGCATGGAGTGAGAGTTATTGGAGACTCTCTTTGACTTCACTGTTGCAAGACACATCTTAATGTTCTTTAGTGTACTCAAGCGACAAACTAATTCTCTAATACACTTAAATTGGCGTTAATAACCTTTAAAATAACTTTCAAAGACTGTGCAGTGAATCTAATAATATCAAAGATAATTTGGTAATTTCATCTTTTATAGTGGTTAATCTGAATTCTTTGGACAAATGTTAATGGAAGATATGCTATTTCAAAGGCTACATATGGGAAAACCTCAAAATATAAATATATTATGTGGTTAGATTTATTGTAAAATTATAATATGAAACTAATAGTAAATTATAGTGATATGTTAAATTTTATTGGTTTTTTCCTGAAATTAAATTATATAATATTAAAATAGGATTTTTAAATTAAAAACTGCATAACATATTTTCATAAAATACATTAATAATATTGTGATTACAAAAGGAAAAAAAAAGAATAAAAAAATCTCCCATCTTCATCCCCATCTCTCTCTCTCTCTCTCTCTCTCTCAACTATGGAGCTCTGGTGAATCCTAGCCCAAGCTTCTCCTGCTTCTTCCTGAGCTCACCAGCCCCCGACTGCTTGCTCCTCGGTTCCCTCCATCAATGTCGGAGGCGGTGGCGGTCGAGCAGCGGCGAGGGAGAACCGACGGGGAATCGTAAGGAGTCGCCGCTGAGACTCCGGCTCCGGCTCCTGCTCTGGGTGGCGATGACGTCGAGGAACAGATGGCGGCGATCGCGAACGAGCTCTAGTGCCGAAAAGTTGGCGGGTACTACCGGATGGCCCGCGAAGTTCGGCCATCTCCAGGTTCGAATCCTTTGGCCTCCCTTTTGGTTGGATAGGCGTTTCCTGGTTATTAGGGTTTTTGAGTTTCTTCTGTTCGATGTTTGGTGGAGTATTGGCTACACGATCGTCGTTCAAGGTCGTCCTTCCACGGATGACACTTCATAATTTGATCGAAGTAATCGCGGCTGCTCATTTAGGTTTTCTGTTCTTCGTCAAGAGCTTGTTTGGGTGCCTGCGATTGTGAACCGTAACGGACTGGCATTTGGATAATGGCGACTTACTGGTATGTTGATCGGGTTAGGGCTTGAACGCATAGCTTGTTTACAGGGTAAGTAACTTTTGCTTGAATCATTCTGTGGTATGAACTCTTTCGGTTGATAGTTTCTTAGAATTCTCCATGCTCTGGGAACTTTGACATGTCAATGTAGTCATTTCTTTTCTTGCATACATGTTATGTAGACTTGTCTTTGTTATCCCTGTAACCATGTTTGGAGTTACATGGAGTACCAGTGCTAAGAAAGGTTAGGATTGCTTTGGTGTCAAAATTCTCAAGTCAACAATTTAGTTGGTTCATCTGGTCATCCCATTTGAGACTAAATTAGGATGCACAATCTCTCTACTCAAAGCTCAATGTCCTTGTTAAGGCTCAAACCGATGCATAGCCTGAGATCGCCATGGTAAGGACCTTATCATGGACTAATTAATTTGATGATAGTAGGATATCTAATCTTATATATAACCGTACTCATCTTCCCGTCACCGATGTTGGAATAAAATGGTGTCACATTTCAATGTCACGTTTTGATATGATTCAAGTCATATATCGAAAGGGTTACATCATGCATAAACACTTAATTCAAAATTCAAATTCCAAAATTAATCTTACCGAACTCGGTTAAAATACTGGTATAACAACTCAACCAAACAAGAGTCAATCATTCTGACCATCATTTCTGCCACTTGTTCAATGTTTCATCAAATTTGGAGGACCAAGTTTTTGCAAGGTGAGGAATTATTATGCCCGAATTTTGACTGAAATTGACTAAGGGGCTTTTTGGAGTTTGAATCTTGTATGAAGGATTTATGCAAGGCGAGGAATTATTATGGCCGAATTTTACCTGAAATTGACTAAGGGCACTTTGGAGTTTGGATCGTCTATGAAGGATTTATGCACCGTGTGACCCTCTCGTTAAACTGGAGCATGACAACATATGGACATTTGGCCTTTCTTGCATGTGTAAATATTTTAGATGAATGGCTAAGTTTTATCTGGAGCAAATTTTTCATCAACTATGAATAATAGGTGGCAAGAGAAGCTCAAAAATGTTTATTGTATCTTGAACTAGTGGATCGTATTTTTTGAAAAATCAATCTTTATGACTGACTTGTCAATATGGTAATAGCTTAATTTTGCATTATAGTAAAATTACTCTTGGATTTTGTATATGAACTTAGTTGCTGGACTTCTTTAGAAATATGGAATATTTCCATAATAAAATGTAATGTATAGTCTGGATCCAATGTTTCTGTCTGATATGTCTTTTTAAAGTTTTGATCTCACATTTTTCCAAAACAGCCTCGAACATGAGGTATTAAATGAGAAATCTTCAATTTCTTTTTCTGCCTTTGGCCATGTTCCTTCACTTGGAGCATGGAAATTTTTTTGCGTTTAAAATATTAAATGAATTTTTCTAGCCTTTGCCATGTGCTTGTATTCAGTGAACAGAAGTGAATATGGACATACTTGGATCCACTTGCTTCCAATCTGCTTTTAGCTCTTGCCTGTTATCCATGTTGGGCTAGCAATTTTTGTTTCTAGTCCTAAATCGCTCGCTTACCAGTTTGTTGTTTCTGCTATATGGTTTTTCTTTTGGGTACAACAGCACAAGTTTGGCATGTATGACCATAATGTGCATTTGTTTTTGAAACGACAATCTCTGAATAAGAGGTTGAGAATAATTGAGTTTGTTGCTGCATGGGATTTTTGTTTTCTTGGCTCAATCAGGTTGTGCTACTTTTAGTACAAGTTAGTCTTTTACTTTAAACTTCATAGCTGGTCCAATGTCTTTTGAATTGTCACATGACTTTTGCTCCTACTTTGACAGCAACAAACAAAAAGAATATGCATCTTGAACATATGCCCAGATTAAGTGATTAGAAGATCATTTTAAAATAAGTCTTTGATTGTATTCTTGTGTTCAATTCCTTTCATATTTGATCTTCCGTGATAGTAACTTATGACAGCTCTGGTATCATCCTGCTGCTACATCAAAGAACTCCTTGTCATGTACCATCCACACAGCACTGTGGATTGAGGATGGAAGGTCTTGAACACCTTTTGATCACTTGGTTAAGTCGCAACAAGGAGATCGACTCCATTGAACATTTTAATGAGAAGGTCCTGGCCAAGCAAGAAAAAGATAACCTTCAGATTCTCGGTGTGGACCGCTAAAACATATTGTAAGCATGAAACCATGTGAGGAATTCATATCTCATTGAAGTTGGCAGAATTGAATTCATGACAACTACATTCATCTTCCTCTGGGAACCAGCTGTTCTTGACATTCAGAAACAGGATTGAGGAGCTCTGCACATATGGTACCCATACTGCAAAACCAAATAAGATTGACATAGTCGGCAACCAAGGCTGAAGATTGAATGTGCAGATGAGGGAGAAGGTATTTTTCTTATTTCTTCCAGTCAAACTATAAGATATTTATGCCTCATATCTGTCACAACATGTAATGATCCTTTTATTGATTGCAATCTCCTCGGTGCATCCTTTTGCCTACCGATATGGGCAACAGTCTCAGCAGAGAATTGCATAGCAAAGATGCACTCCAGATTGCCCCTGCCATATTCTACAATGAGAAACACTAGTATTATACATTGTTCTGTAGCTGTAATAATCTCGTGACACTTAGGTTCTGCACTTGTTGTATGATGGAATGCTAATTGATCGTAATAGAATGAATCTGAATACAAATTACAATTTTGCTGGATTAGATCTGAAGACTGATATGTGAAGAGATTGTTTGAACATGACATAACAGAAAAGATGGACATGATACACATCAGAATCCAATCCAGTACATCTGGATAGAATGTGCCTGAGGGAGATTAAGAATACAATCATCCTACCTAATGGAAGAAACTTGATTGATGCTTGCTATCCACATGGGAGGCTGAGCGGGATACAGGTAGAGAATGACTACAAACTCTTCTGGTTACGAATCTAACACTGACTACAAACTAGTAAAAGAGAGACTTTTTGAAGAACTCTCCCATCTTAAACTTGTTCTACCCATCGTTGCCACTGATATTGCTGTTGCTACTGTTGTTGTTGTCGTCATGGTTGCGGTGGTGATGGTGATGGTTGCTGCTGCCACCAGCGTCATCGAACTTCCTCTTTCTGCTATTTCCATGGTGGTGACTCCTGAGCTGCGAGAGTTCCATCTGGGTCTTCATCAAGAACTCCATCCTCTGCAACTCGAGCTCTCTGGTGAACTCCAGCCGCTGCTTCTCCATCTCCATCGCCTGCCGCAGCTTCGAGCTCTCCACCCGCTCGTACACCTCCCCAAACTTCAGTATCGCCTGCGCCAGCTCCCGGAGGTCCGCCGTCCTCTGTTCCTCTCCCTCCTCTTCCACTGGCTCCTGGTGGAGCCTCTTGCCGTTGGCCTCCTTCGGCGGTGGCGGCGGGAACCCGTCGGAGGAGTCCGCAGACGAGCCCGCCGACTTGGACGCCAAGGCCGGTGACGATCTCACCTTCTTCTTCAAGGTGGGGTGGTTGGAACGGAGCCGCTGCGGGATCCGCTGGGGGTAGCGGAAGGGAACACCGGCGGGAATCGTGCTGCTGGGTGGCGGCGGGGCGGGCTTGTGGGTGGGTCCGAGGAGAAGGTCGAGGCGGTGGAAGAACGGCCAGGAGGGGGTAGC
Organism: Musa acuminata AAA Group; assembly: GCF_036884655.1. Classification (NCBI taxonomy): domain Eukaryota; kingdom Viridiplantae; phylum Streptophyta; class Magnoliopsida; order Zingiberales; family Musaceae; genus Musa; species Musa acuminata. The sequence goes on along the minus strand of NC_088345.1, from coordinate 47,078,215 downwards.
GCCGCCGGCAGAGGAGGAGATCTTGGACTTCTCGATCTTGTACTTCTTCTTAAGGGTGTCGATGCGGTTCTTGCACTGGACGTCGGTCTTGGGGGCCTTGGTGTAGCCGTCGCGGCTGGTGACGGCGTCAGCCACCTCCTGCCACTGCTTCTGCTTGAGGTTGCCGCGGCTGAGCTCCAGGTACCGCTCCCCCCAAGCGTCGATCAGGGCAGAGGTGGCGCCGTCGCTCCAGCAGTCCTCGCGCCCTCCGCCGCTGGCTGGGCCGGGGGAAGCGCGCAGCTGCCGGATGGGGACGGCGTGTTGGGGCGCGGCGGCAACGGTGACAGGCTCATCGATGCGGCCGTTGGGTTGGTGGGGAGAGGCGCTAGGGGAGGAGGAAGGGGGCACCACAGAGACCGGGGGCGGCGACGGGGATTGGGACAGCGAGCGCGACGGGGACTGGGCGTCGTCGTCCTCCTCCATCACGCGAGAAGGAGATCTGCGCTCTGGCGGCAGCGGCGGCAAGGGACGGGTGAGAGAGGGCAAGTAGAAAGAAGAAAGAGGTGGGAGAAGGATTCTTCCGCCGACCGGCGTTACCTTTTGACGGGCGTCCGGAAGGTCTGGTACGATATAGAAATATATAACGTTTTTCTACAATATGTCTATTTCCTTTAAACTTAAAAGCGGGACAGAATATAACGGTGCCGGTTTGAAGGATTGACGGCGAGACCGCGGGAGAATTGACGGCGTCGTCGTCGGCGTAGACCCGGGGAGCTCAACGCCCACGTGAGAATCGAGGTCGTAGGGCTACGTGGCATGTTACGGTTGGAAGATCGCTGCAGTTAATCTTTGGTAAGTCGCCACTTTTATCTTCGATAAAATCTACGTATTTTTGAATTATCGGTTGTTCCCTTATTTTTTTTCAAAGCCAATTATTCATTTATTTTTGTTACTACTAAATCACTAATTTTCTTTTTTGCTCACTAAGCACAATAGAGAAAAAAAGAGTCCATGTCTTCCCAACTTACTCTTTTAATTAAATATGTACGTCTATACAAGATATAATCAAAATTTGTATATAATAATTCCTAAATTATGCAGCACTCTTAGAGAGCATGATTTCAGATCTTTTTCTACCCAACTGACAGGACCAGATAACAATTGGCAACTCGAATTATAAGTTTTAATAAATTAAATGGATCTTTTTTTGCCATATATATATATATATATATATATATATATATATAATTTTTAAATATTTCATATATGACTTCTGTTAATTCTCATACTAACTACAATTAATCATTAGTCATGCTTGTCACTAAATCTAAAAGCTATTGAAATTACACACACAAGTTTCTAAATTTGTAGAAATAAATAATATGTATAACATATATAATGTTCAGGTTAAAGTGTGGGGTAAACACGTGAATAGGTAACTCTTAAGGGTTGAAGAGAGACATTTCACTCGACGGCCGAAAAGATAAGAGCTGGATTTGGGCTCAACGGCGGGAGCCTTCTTAACTTTCGGATCCATGGCCGCCGCCGCCACGGCTATGGCGGCTTCCCGAACCTCTTTCCTCCAACTCCTCCGCCCGAAGCTCCTCGGGCCTTCTCGAACCTTCTCCTCCTTCCGGTGCTGCCGCCGCCCCTGCACTCTCCCCCTTCTCCTCCGCCGCAGCTCCTCTCAGCCCGCCCCCGAAACCCTCGAGGCGCCGATCCAGGGGTTGGACTCCTCCACCCGCACCCCCAATGTCGTCGACATCCTCCAGGAACGGGGCCTCATCGAGTCCATCACCAGCGAGAACCTCAGGTCCGCGTGCTCCACTCCCGCAGCCAATCCCCTCAAAGTCTACTGTGGCTTCGATCCCACGGCCGAAAGCTTGCACCTCGGGAACCTGCTCGGGATCATCGTCCTGTCCTGGTTCCAGCGGTGCGGCCACCAGGCTTTTGCGCTGATCGGTGGCGCCACCGGCCGTGTCGGAGACCCGTCCGGTAAGAGTTTAGAGCGGCCGGAGCTAGACGTCGAAACGGTGGATAAGAATAGCGCCAGTATTAAGGATTTGATCTCTAAGATCCTGGGAAGAAGAGGAGGGAACGAGATTGCTATTGCTGGATCCAAGAACGAGACATTTTTGGACATTGGCGACGACAAAGGCGGGAAAGGCGCGTTCTTTGATTCGATCTCAGAAGACAATAGGAGTTCCGATGAGTCTTTCATGATTCTGAACAATTATGACTGGTGGAAAGACATCACGCTGTTAGAATTCCTCAGAGAAGTAGGAAGGTTTGCTAGGGTTGGCACCATGATGGCAAAGGAGAGTGTCAAGAAGAGGTTGGTGTCAGAGGAAGGAATGAGTTATACTGAATTCACTTATCAGCTATTGCAGGGTTATGACTTCTTGTATCTGTTCAAGAACGTGGGTGTCAATGTTCAGATAGGTGGTAGTGATCAGTGGGGCAACATCACTGCCGGCACCGAACTGATACGAAAGATATTGCAGATTGAGGGTGCTTTTGGTTTGACATTTCCTCTCTTGCTCAAGAGTGATGGAACTAAATTCGGGAAATCTGAAGGTGGAGCTATATGGTTGTCAGCATCGATGTTGTCACCGTATAAGTTTTATCAGTATTTCTTTGCAGTTCCAGATGTTGATGTCATAAGGTTTCTAAAGATTCTTACGTTTTTGAGCATGGAGGAGATTCGGGAGCTGGAGGAGGAAATGAAGAAGCCTGGTTATGTTCCGAACACAGTTCAGAGGAGGCTTGCAGAAGAGGTGACCCGCTTTGTACATGGGGAGGATGGACTTGCTGATGCTTTGAAGGCAACTGAAGCTTTAAGGCCCGGCGCTGAGACACGGTTGGATGCGGAGACAATTGAAGGAATATCAGAGGATGTTCCATCATGTTCTTTGGCATATTATCAGGTGTTAAATTCCTCTTTGATTGATCTTTCGGTCTCTACTGGTTTGCTCAGTACCAAGTCCGCTGTACGACGACTAATGAAACAAGGGGGTCTCTATTTAAATAACAAAAGGGTCGATACCGAGGAAAAGAGGGTCGAAGAAGCTGATATAATTGATGGTAAAATTCTTTTGTTATCTGCTGGTAAGAAGAATAAGATGGTTGTGAGGATATCCTGACTTCTTGCCTCGAGTTATTGTCAGAATATCAATTTACTGGCTATTTAGTTGAAAGAAATTCAAGTTTTCAGCTTGAGAGCTGTATATGTTCGG